>NW_022436958.1:20006849-20224349 GCF_009761245.1 Sapajus apella
AAGTTTGTTACCTGGGTATTTTTTTAAACTTTCATTTTAGATTCAGGGGGTACATGTACAAGTTTGTTACCTGTGTGACCTTGAGGTTTGGAGTATGAATTATCTTAACACCCAGGTACTGAGCATAATACCCACTGCCCCACTGCCCCCCCTGCTTGCTCCAGTAGTCTCTCCCTGTAGCCATCTTTATGTTCATGAGTATCCAGTGTTTAGCTCCCACTTACAGGTGACAACATGCAGTATTTGGTTTTGTGTTTCTGTGTTAATTCACCTAGGATGATCGCCTCCAGTGGCATCTATGTTTCTGCAAAGGACATGATTTTATTCTTGTTTATGACTGTGTAGTATTCCATGATGTCTATATACCCACTTTTTAAAATTCAATCTGCTGTTGATGAGCACCTAGGTTGATTCCATGTCTCTGCTATTGTGAATAGTGCTTCCATGACCATACAAGTACATGTGCCTTTTTGGCAGAACAATTCATTTTCTTTGGGATATATACTCAGTAATGGGATTGCTAGGTCAAATGGTAGTTCTGAGTTCTTTGAGAGGTCTGCAAACTGCTTTCCTCAGTGGCTGAACTAATTTACATTCCTGCCAACAGTGTATAAGCATTCCCTTTATCCACAACCTTAACAGCACCTGCTGTTTTCTTTTTACATTTTAGTAATAGCCATTCTGAATGGTGTGAGATGGTATCTTCTTGTGGGTTTGATTTGTGTTTATCTAATGATTAGGGATGTTGAGCATTTTTCATGTTTGTTGGCCATTTGTGTGTCTTATTTTGATAAGTGTCTGTTCATGTTCTTTGCCCATTTTTTAGTGGGATAATTTGCTTTTTGCTTGTTCAGTTAAGTTCCTTATAGATTCAGGACATTAGGCCTTTACTGGATGCATAGTTTCTGAATATTTTCTCCTGTTCTATAGATTGTCTATTTATTCTGTTGATAGTTTTTTCCTTTTTCTTTCTGTGCAGAAGCTCTTTAGTTTAGTTTTTGTTTCTGTTGCAATTGCTTTTGAGAACTTAGTCATAAATTTGTTCCTAAGGCTGATGTTCAGAATTCTGCCAAAAATCTTTACATTTATAGTTTAAGAGCAACTACCCATTGACATGAAAAATGTATCAGCAGTGTCTAATATATCAAGTACCTATTTCTTTTTGGTCTGGTGTTTTGTTTTGTTTTGTTTTGTTTTGTTTTGTTTTGTTTGTGATGTCTCTTCAACCTCATCATTACAATAACTACTACAGACCAACTACTTTCTAGACCCTCTTCATAGCTGTTGTCTTGGGAACTCCCCTTACAACTCTGCTTTGTTGACTATTTTCTGGACCTAAGAATTCTCCCTTTTTTGTGTACTCCTTCATTTTTGTAGAGCAAATCATACATTGGAGGGTGCTTTTTTTTTTTTTTCTGAGAAGTTTCCTGTCTGATCAATTTTTCAATTTTTGCTTACATTCAGTTGATAGTGTGAGTGGGTAAATAATTTGAGGCTAAACGTTATTTTCTCTTGGATCATTAAAAACATTTTTTTACTCTTCTGGCATCCTGAGTTTGCAGTTACCTTTCTTTGAATATGATCTCTGCTTCCACTTACCTATAACACAGTTGTTCTAAAATGTTATCATGTGCTTTGATGTGTCTCTTTTTATCTATTGTACCAAGAATTCATGAAAATGTGTTCTTCCTTAACAATGTTTTCTTATATTATTTATTTGACCATTTTTCTTACCCATTTTTTCTTTCTCTACCTCTGGAAGTCTTATTGGTATAATTTTTAACCTCTTTCATTGGCAATAAGAAGATTGATTATCTCATTTTTCCTCTCCTGTGGCTGGCCTTTTTGCCTTTGAAACTATTTTTTCAGGGTGATTTCCCCAACTTTATATTCCAAACATCCTATTAATTTTTTTAATTTCTGCTGACATAATTTTTAATTTCTAGAAAACTTGCTGTCAAAATCTGCCTTTAAAACTTTAAAAAAATTTCTAGAAACTTATTTTTTTCTTTTCCTCTCCACTTCTTTTTCTTTAATAGCATATTGTTCTTGATTTACAGATACAATATCTCTCTTAGAATACTGATTATATTAATTATAGGTTTTTGTAAAATACAATTTTGTTTTAAACTAAATTTAACTTAAATTTAACTCCCCCTACCCCACCATTTTTGTTTCTTCTGCATTCAATCTTATCTCTTTTTAAATCTTTTTTTTTTTTTTATACTTTCTATTTTGGAGGTTTCACTCACATTCCTGGGCTACTTGGCAGTCTGTTCACATTCAAGATAGAAGCTCTGGATGCTGATTAGAGGCTATGTGTGCATGAGCACACTCATGGAAAGGGGAGGCGGGGGAGGGAGTTTGAAATGAGAAGGAGGTTTGCTGACTTGAGGCTTTACTACTGTAGGGCGAAAGGAAAGGCACCTGGCTGTGCAGTCTCAGTATTTGCTGGCCTTTTATTTTGCCCAGTCTTTTTGTACTAGTTTTCTATAACAAATTATCACAAATTTAGCTGTTTAAACCAACACAAATGTATCTTACAGTTGTATAGTTCAAGTCCAACAATGGATCTCACTGGGCTAAAATGAAAATGTGGTCATGACTCTGTTTCTTTTATAGAGAGTTTACAGGAGAATCTGTTTTCCCTCCAGCTTCAAAGCCAGCAATGGCTGTGGAGCTCTTTCTCACATCTCATTGCTCTGACACTAACTTTTCTGCCTCCCTCTTTCACATGTAAAAGTTTCTATGACTGCATGAGCCACTCAGATAATCCAGGATAATCTTCTTATTTTTACCTCAGCTGATTAGCAAACTTAATTTCATCTACAATCTTGATTCCCCCTTGCCATGTAATATAACATATTCACAGGTTTGGGGAATTAGGATGTGAACATCCTTAAGGTATTACTCTTCTGCGTAACACCCAGTAAAATCTCCTGTCTGATGATCTCTTCTAGGAGCAAAGCAGGGCATAGTGCTGAAATGTTTCAATATTTTGTGGAAATTTCACACATTCCCTGTTTTCTACAGGGGCTCGCTTCTGCTTCTCTGATGTGTGTTGTTTCCCTAAGTGTGGATTCTCTATGTTTTAATTTATCTAGAAAATAAATTTGGCTCTTTCCAGAGATAGAAAGAAATCCAAACAGAAGCTTGAAATCTGCTTCAGAGGGTGATGTGATAGTTTCCTAGAAGGGATGGTATGAGGGGTACTCATGCTGTATGGGTTAGGGCTAGGTGTGTGGGGTAAGAAGATGCTGGAGGCTAACAGCTCCCTTTTCAGACATTTAGAAGTTTGAATAATCCTTCCATTTTCAATTCCAGCCAGCACTCTCACCTTTTCAGATTCCTGGTGAGCCTGAGCCTTCTGGGATTCATCCATCTGTTTTCCATCTTTCCACAAATTAGACCTCTCTTATAATTTCTTCTCACATTATTTTTCCCCTTAGTGGTTTTATACCTTATTTTATTCCTTCATTTTTATTTTACTGGAATTTCTGGATCAGAGATGAGCTAATGTGATCATTAACCAGAAGTTGTTTATCATTTTTAAACAAGTGATAAAACCAGAGAACAACAGATATTATTTTAGGTTGTCACTAAACCCAGAGAGAGCTTCCATATAAATCGAGAGGTACCGATTTGCAAACAAACATATATGTTTAGCTAATTGCAAAAGTAAACAAGTAAAGAAAAAAGAAAGAATAGATTAGGGAAGCATTGCAGATTAAGAATTTTTCAAAGCTGCAGAATTCATCTATCAAGTTTTACCTGGATTAATCAGAGGGGTTCAGACTAAATGGGAAATGAGCTATGCAAGTTCATTCGTATCACTATTTTTGCATTTTTTAATTCCTAATTTTTAATCACCTCTGAGTTATCCAAATTATAACTCCAGGACATACTATTTTCTCAGACAGTGCATATCTAAGAATGTTTTCCTTTTGCCCTTCCACCTGAAAGAAAGACTGTTTGTCCAACTACACATTTTTTAAAGTTGTTTTCTTCAGAGCTCTTTAGATGTTTCTCCATTGTCTTGTGAAGGTATTGCGTAGAACTGTGAGGCCAGTTCGATTTTTCTTCCTAAAAGCTTGTTTGCATGTTTCTGAGACTTTTTCTTTTCTTTTATCTTGAAGGTCTTGAAATCATAAATGTAGACAATTTGAGTTGCTATTAATAGTCTAAAAATAACAGCAAAACTGTTTTAACAGATATATATATTGACACATTTCTGAGATTGGGGTAAAATAAGGAATAATGTTACAATCAAGAGCTCTTGGAATCAAATATAGTCCTGCTTAATTATCTGTCCTAATTAAAAGCTGTCTTAATTTTTAAATCAGATTTTCTGTGGATCTACAACTGGGATTGTAAATTAAAAGTCTGTAATAAGGAGGATAACTTAATTGTCTAGAAATTCCTTTCTTTAGAATCTGTGTAAATCTATATAACTACTTTCACCTTCCTATTTTAGAATATCAAAGCCATAAAGGCCAGTGTTTACCCTCTTTGTAGAAGCTGGCATATATGTAGAGCTTTAGCTTTTATTACAGAGTGCACGTTTTTATAGTCTGACTTGGTCATTTTGTAGGCAAAAAGAAAAACTATTTCAGTAGACTTAACAGTCATTTTAATTTTTCACTTTACTCTTTTTCACTTTAGATAAATTCTCTATTCAAATTACAAGCATCGTTTTGTGTATTTCTAACCCTGCTGTCTCAGGGTGTCATTTTTGTAGGCCATAATGTCCTTAAAAGTAGGGGCAGATATTATTCATTTCTATACTTGAAAGGCCAAGCCCAACAATAAACTTGGAAGGAGTTAAGTGGGGGCAAAATATGGGTGGTGTGTATTTATACCAAAGACCTGTATTTAAGAAAGGAGTCACAACAACCCAACTCCCATCACTCTACGCTCCTCTGGGCCTCCCAAATCAGGCAGTTCAACCTGGCTCTAGTTACAAACTTCTCATCTGGAGGGAATGGGTTGGAACTGAACATACACAGGATATTTGCCTTTGGGAGACCTGTTAGCCATAGCACCCATGCAGATTAATTGAGAAATGGTACTGCCAACAACGTTATTTGACAACATCTTGAGAGTTTGAGGTCAGGTAGAGGATCCCTGTTGTGAAGCTGTAGTGCTGTTGAATGAATAGTGAACACGGTGAAAACGTTGCAGATGAGAAAGGAATGCAAGTCCGGAAACCTGCTTAGGAAGATGTTTACCTAGATGGCAGGACTAGAGAACAACATAAGACAGCAAACAATTCATTGCTAAATTATTGCACAGAATATAAGGAATTTGGTCTCATATATAGCCCAAGGGAGTCTCAGTACTGACTGAAATAGGTTCTGAAATTTGTAGGGACATCACTATTATCTCCATAGGCTCAGGGCATATATATATATATATATATATATATATATATATATATATATGCCTGTATAGTAAATTGCACAATAGTTTACGCCCATTTGAATTAAATCTATTTAATCTTCATTCTCCAATGAAGAATTTTAAAATTATGCTTCCTAACCATTCCTTTAATGAACAGGTAAAGTTCCGTCAGTAATTTAAATATTTCAACAACTGTCAAGTGGACTCATAAGCAGAAACTTCTCGTGTTATTATTGCTGGGTCATGGCCAGTAAAATGGGCCTTCTTTAACTAACCAAAACAAGGTAAATCAAGAATTCATCATCTTGAATTTCACTCTGGATGTATGTTTCAGCTTCTGGCCTTGCCACTTGTCTGTGACAGACGTGGTTAGAGTTGAATGACCTTAATAGTGAGGAGAAGCAATACTCTCACATTGTTTGCTGGCAAACTACTCCAGTTAGTTTCTGGTACTTTTGTCTGATAGAATTCCAGGATCATTATGGCTCAGAATAGTCAAAATCATTCAGAAAAGATTTCATTCAAATCCCAAAACCATCGTGACATGGATATAGAAACCGTATACATCAGAAGTATCAGCCACAGAGGAATCTTTAAATAGCTACCTCCTTTTGTAGAATTATTTCTTTATGATGCAAATTGAAATTCAAGTCAAGAAGTAAAATTCTTCAAGGCAATAAATAAAATAAATAAAACCATACAGTAAAGTAAAAATTCAAAGCAATAAGTAAAAAAAAATAAGGTACTTATCTCAAATTTCTTCAAAATTATCCTACCTGTATATCCTGGGGTTCTCATGTATGTAAGCTTTCAAGCTCTATGATATCTGTATATTCCTGGTATCTGATCTGTATAGCCTGTTTAATGCTGTTTAGAAATAGCTAATATTTATTATTTCTATGTACTAGGCACTATTCTAAGTGATTTGTATATATATTCACTACTCAATCTCCATTTACCTTTTGTTGTTTCTATTTAAAAACTGAGGCACAGGCCGGGCGTGGTGGCTCATGCCTGTAATCCAAGCCCTTTGGAGGCCAAGGCGGGCAGATCACCTGAGGTCAGGAGTTCAAGACCAGCCTGACCAACATGGTGAAACCCCGTCTTCTAAAAAAGAAGTTTAAAAAAAGAAAAAAGGAAAAAAAAACTGAGGCACAAAGAAAAAAGTAATGTTCTCAGGGTTGCACAGGTAGGAAGTAGCAGAACCAAGATCCAATCCCAGGCAGTCTGATTCCAGCATCAAAGTGCTTAATTCCACACAGTAATTTATCAAATCCTATGATTTTAAGTAGAGTTTCCTAACTGGGAGGGGGAAGCAAAGGAGAGCTGCTAAAAAAAAAAAAATGTAAGAATCAAATGTTATACTGCTGTGTTCATTTAAAAAACAAAAATCTTTTACTGTCCTCGTGAGTACAAAGAAATGTGTCACCACCCAGATACACACTAAATTGGGTCTTCCAAAAATGGGTTTGAATTCAAAATCTTTGATAATTATAGATAAGAGACATGGGAGAACCTAATCTAAACAAAATCATTTGAGCTAAACACAAAGCTCAAATTAATTGTACAACCTAGAAATGCTCCCTGAAAGGCTAAATCTTTGGATTTTCATACTATTTGGAAAAGGAGTAGGTTCTGTTAATAGGACAGACTTCATGCAACATATGTTAAGGAAAAAAATTGGAAGCACTTAAAAAATACAAGCTTGGAAGCTCAATCTTGCAAAAATGGAAAAAAAATTCCTTAAAATATTTTGGAGCTTTTAGGAGAAAGTCAATAATAAAATTAGTATGGAACATGGAGAAAGGGCTTTATGAGTCGAGTGACTGTTGTTTTTCTAAATGTCAGCATGGAAACCCAAACAGAAAGAGGTGAGTTGGGTCCCTGGAAAGACTGACTGGGAAAGCTGAGTGTTAAGTTTGTGACGTGGTTGATGGCAACCAAAAATTGTCAAGTGCATGATGACAAAGTATTTCCTGGAACTAGGGGCTGCTTCAAGACATACAAACAAGGGTAATGTTGTGGGGGCATGTGCTTTAAACCAACATAAAATCTATATGTGATGATATTGCCAGCAGTTTGAACAATGTCAGACGGAGCTCTCTGGAATTTGGAAACCATTCACAGATAGTTTGAGCTGTATGCTGAACTGACAATCTTTGTATACAGCAGGGGAAAATAACCAACTTTAAAACATAACTTATAGTCTACTTTTATTTTTGCATCATGGAAAACAACCAGTTTTAAAATATAAGTTGCACTCTGCTTTCATTTAATGTCGTGATCTTGAAAATATACTCCTTACCTATTAACAAAGGAGTAACTTTGTTATAGCTTTAGTGTCTCGACCTGAAAATCATATTTAATTCAGTACGTAATTTTAATCAAAGATAATTTTGTCTAAAGGTGTGACCGCATACTCTAAGTCAGGCAGGAAAGTGTATTCTATTTTAAGGTTACCAAACCTCTCTAGGTTTTCTTGGTTTTCTTATTTTTCTTTTATGTAGAAAGGAAGGCTTGGTCTAAACTGTCTATAAGAGTTTATGGAGATTTTTTTAAATTGTTCTTTTTTTTAATTATACTTTAAGTTCTGGGGTACATGTGCAGATCTTGCAGGATTGTTACATAGGTATACACATGCCATGGTGGTTTGCTGCCTCTATCACCACATCACCTACTTTAAGTATTTCTCCCAATGTTATCCCTCCCCAATCTCCCCACCCCGCCATTATCCCGCCCCTAGCCCCCCAGCCCCCAACAGACCCCAGTGTGTGATGTTCCCCTCCCTTTGTCCATGTGTTCTCATTGTTCAACACCAACCTATGAGTGAGAACATGTGGTGTTTGGTTTTTCGTTCTTGTGTCAGTTTCCTGAGAATGATGGTTTCCAGATTCATCCATGTCCCCTCAAAGGACATAAACTATGGAGATTTTTTTTTAACCCTCCCTTGAAATCAAAGTCAGATGGTGTTGATATTTTCTAGATTGACTATTTGATCCAATAGAAGGGGAGCCTAAAATGTTGTGTGTGTGCGTACGTGTGTGTGTGTCAGACACACCCACAATGCTAATATATATACTAATATATATTATACTCACAAATGAATATGGTGCTTTAGAAATTTACCACACTGTAAACAAAATAAGAAACCCTTTCTGTGAAAACCAGAAAAGGCTGGGTGTGGTGGCTCACATCTGTAATCCCAACACTTGAGCCCAGGAGTTCAAGACCGGTCTGGGCAGCATGGCGAAACCTCATCTCTACAAAATAAAAAACTAGAAAAGAAACTTATCTAGTTTCCTCAACATGCTCTCTCCGAAATATTTTTCTCCCCATAAGAGGGAGAGAGCACTTCACAAAATATCTAAAACATCAGCCTAAAACTTTGGCTGTTTCTGGCTCACATCTTACCATTTATGGGAAAAAGCAAGTGTTTTTGTTTAAAAGTGTTTTCTCTCTAATTAAACAGAGGTGGAACTTGAGTCAACAATGAATTTCCAGGAGCTGACAAACTAAAATGTCAATAAGCTATCAAAAGACATGCTCTGTCCCAAGCTATTATGAAATTGCATTGATCCTGAATTCTTAAGAAGAGAAAAAGATTTTTTAAAAACGCCTTTGGAGTAGCTAAGGAACATTAGCCTAATCATGATTCTTTCCTTTTACAAACTCTTTCTGATCCATTGGCTGGCAAGAGGAGGGTAGGTCTTCCCAGATTTTTAGGGAGGAAGAAAACTCACACTCTTCTGGCCATGTGGCACTTATATTATCTCTACAGTACATCCTAATCCTTTTGTGAAATGAAGAAAATTTCTTTAGAAAAAGGCCACCAGTGCTTAGGAAACAGACAAGCTATGTGGCTTGCAAAGATTCTGTCTTCTACCTACATTTATATTTGGGGTTGAGGTAGGAAATTATGCAGTGCTCACAGAGCAACATCAGCCTCCATAAAACTTTTGCTAAACCAATAGATCTCAATTCTTCTAGTGACTGTTGCAGAACTTTGTGGGATACTCAAAACCACTGAATTTTGCACTTTAAATGGGTGAATTTCATAGTGTGTGAATTCTATCTCAATAACGTTGTTATAAAAATTGTTTAGTGTGTGCAGTCAACTAGGATGCTTGTTTAAAATACAGGTTCTTGAGTCTCAGGTCAAAGGGTGGAATCTCTAGTAGCTGGGTACAGGTAACTACATTTTAAACAAACATCTCTGGTGATTTTAATGAGACAATCCACACATTTAAGGAAACAAAAAGAGATGATTTATGTTGGTATGTCCCCTAAAGCAACTAAAGAAACTCCATGAAAGGGCAGAATAATCAATTTTAAAAAACCATCCTTCAGAAATCAGACTTTGACCTAATTCCCAATTTCCCATTATGAAAATGAATATTACCAGGATAATAGGAACCATGGCCAAAAAAAATTTCACTAGAGCCAGGTCGGGAGTCTCCTCAGATAATAATTAATATGGGCACTTAACAGACTGCAAATAAATTTTCTGAACATTTTCTTACTGAATCTTCACAAAGATCTTGTAGAGTTGTAAGAGCCATAAAAACCACCCATCTTCTATAGATGGGAAGATGTATTCACCAAGGTTTACTGTTTTGTCTCAAAACACCCAAGTGATCATTGAACAATTGGTTTGGAAACCAGTTCTTCTGACACATAGTTCAGCACTCTTTTCACTATAAAAATCTGTCTTTAAAAATGCTTTCTCAGCATGTACCAGCATGGCCTGTCCCTAACCTTTAGAAGCTATTGTTTGAGCACATTTGTAAAGTTCTGCTGTTAATGGTGCTAACAAATTGCACATCTTTGTTTTTTCTATCTGCAACACAAAAAGAAAAGGCACAATTTAACACATTTACCCCAAATTCTCCATGACAAGCTTGTATAAAAGACTGGATTCTTGTATGTCAGTAGAGAGGAGCATATGTGAATGAGTGTGTGTGTTTTTATATATTAAGAGACAGAGAGAGACATTGTATCTCTATGCGTATGTGAACTGTTAAGTAAAACTAACATATACTGGGTAATTACTGTGCTGTAAATCTACTTCTCTCCTGTCACCAACCTCTTCCCCAGTTTCTTGAAGATATATGCATCTGGTTCACTGTCTGCTCCACTCAGATCTCTCCATCCTCCTGACATGAATTAAATGTCCTTCTGAATGTCACAGGCCTCTCAATTCCTTGATCTTCTCATCTTTATTAACCTTCACCGCCATCCCACTTTAGGTAACCAGTCTGGACCACGTCATCACCCTGAGCTTCCCCATCTTTGAAATGTTTATTCCAGGCTGGGGACGGTGGCTCATGCCTGTAATCCCAGCACTTTGGGAGGCCGAGACAGGCAGATCACTTGAGGTCAGGAGATCAAGACCATCCTGGCCAACGTGGTGAAACCCCGTCTCTACTAAGGATACAAAACTTAGCGGGGCATGGTGGCGCGAGCCTGTAATACCAGCTATGGCTGTAATCCCAGCTACTCAGGAGGCTGAGGCATGAGAATCGCTTGAACCCAGGAGGTGGAGGCTAGAGTGAGCTGAAATCTGCCACTGCACTCCAGCCTGGGCAACAGAGCCAAGACTGTCTCAAAAAAAAAAAAAAAAAAAAAAAAAAAAACCATTAAAAAAAGAAAGAAAGAAAAAGAAATATTTATTCCAAATATCCCACTTACTACAGCTTTCTACTTTGACCTCAAGAAATTCTCCAAGCATCTGGCCAACCCATTTTTCTCTATACTTCTTTCAAGAAACTCTTAGATTCTACGTTCTTCTCTTCAGTCATACCCTTGTCAATTCCCAGACTTCCTGGCACCATTGTCCTTTTGCCACGGACACCTAAAAGAATCTCTGCCCAGGCAACCTGGTGATCTCCTTCCTCTGTGACTACTTCCAGGGCTGGTGGCTCTCCACAGTCCTCCCTCAAGCCTCATGAGGTCTCAGTGCTGACTGGAAATCCTTCCAGTCTTTGGAGTTTTTTCACTTTCTTCAGGTCTTTCAACATAATAAGTTAACCTTAAGGTCAGTTAGAGAAACTCTTTTTTTTTTATTGACATGGTGTCTCACTCTGTTGCCCAGGCTGGAGTGCAGTGGCGCAATCTCAGCTTCCTACAACCTCCGCCTCCCAGGTTCAAGTGATTCTCCTGCCTCAGCCTCTCAAGTAGCTGGGACTACAGACATGCACCACAACACCTGACTACTTTGTGTATTTTTAGTAGGGATGGGGTTTCACAGTGTTGGTCAAGATGGTCTTGAACTCCTGACCTCTGGTGATCCACCCACCTCGGCCTCCCAAAGTGCAGGGATTACAGATGTGAGCCACCATACCTGGCCAGAAGCCTTTTTTTAATGGGAAAGTCTTCAGTTTACTATTTCTAACCCTATCAAATTAACTGTATACCAGAACGCATCTGCTGCTGCTTTTCTTTTTCTACATTGAGATAGGTGAGTCTCTATTCTACTTCAGGGAGACACTTAAAGCACTTTTCACATATCTTTATTGTCTTCCCCTCTCTGATTCCTTCATATTTTTTCTAAACATACTGAATTCTCTTGTCTTAAAATAAAAAGAAAACAAAAAAACCTTTCTTACTTCAAACTTTCCGGAATCTACCATCCGTTTATTTTGTTGCTCAAGTTAGAAGCTTAGGAATCATTATTTATTCCTTTGTCTTTTTACCCATTATATGCAACCGATAAGCAAGCTCTATCGAATCCATTACCTCAATATCTCTTTACTCATCCATTTTTCTCCGTTTCTAATGCAAAGACTCTAAATCTGTGCTGTCCAATAAAAATATAATGTGAGGGCCAGGCACAGTGCCTCCCACCTGTAATCCCAGTACTTTGGGAGGCTGAGGCGGGTGGATCACTTGAGGTCAGGAGTTTGGGACCAGGCTGGCCAACATGGTGAAACTCTCTCTCTACTAAAAATACAAAAAATTATCTGGGCATGGTGGACACACCTGTAATCCCAGCTACTCAGGAGGCTGACACAGGAGAATCACTTGAACCCAGAAGGCAGAGGTTCCAGTGAGCTGAGATCATGCCACTACACTCCAGCCTGGTTAATGGAGCAAGACTCTGTCTCAAAAAATAAAAATATAAATTTTATATGTATACTGAGTCACATATGTAAATTGTTTCCTTTTTTAATGGAAAATGCCAGAAATACATTTATGTAAAATCTTTAAATTTTTAGGAGCCACAAAAAGTAAAAAGAAACACAGGGATTAATTTTAACAATAAATTGTATTTAATCCAATATGTCAAAAATCTTGTCATTTTACATGCTACAATATGGGTGAAACTTGAGGGCATTATGCTAAACGAAATAAGCCAATCATGAAAAGAAAAATACTGTTGATTCCACTCGTATGAGTTACCTAGTGTAGTCAAATGCATAGAGACAGAAAGTAGAATGGTAGTTGTCAGGGGCTGAAGGAAGGGGAAAATGGGGAAATATTGTTTAATGGGTATAGATTTTCAGTTTTACAAGATGAAAAGAGTTCTGGAGATGGATGGTGGGGATGATTGTACAACAATATAAATTTGCTTAATATCACTGAACTGCACATTTAAAAACATTTAAGATGATAAATTTTACGTTGTGTATATTTTACCACAATAGAAATATTTTTAAAATATTGTCATTTTAGACCGGGCATGGTGGCACATGCCTATAATCCCAGCACTTTGAGAGGTCAAGGTGGGTGGATTACCTGAGGTCAGGAGTTCAAGACCAGCCTGGCCAACATTGTGAAACCCCATGTCTACTAAAAATACAAAATGAGCTGGTCGTGGTGGTGCACATCTGTAATCCCAGCTACTCAGGAGGTTGAGGCAGGAGAATCGGTTGAATGCAGGAGACAGAGGTTGCAGTGAGCCAAGATTGAGGCATTATACTCCAGACTGAGTGACAGAGCAAGGCTCCATCTTGAAAGATATATATATATATATATATATATATATATATATAGTCATTTTAACATATCATAAAAAATATTAGAGATATTTTACATCTTCAATTTATTCAGTCACATTTTAACAGATATTTGTTGCTAGTGGGCACCATATTGGACATCATCATCTCTTTATGGGATGCCAGGAGGAAGCTTCCAGTGTTATCCTTGCTTCCTGTTGGGGTCCCCCCTTAGATGGTCTACAACATAGACCCTTATAAGGACCCCCCTTATATATTCTACATACTACAGCCAGAATGATTTTGCGAAAAATAAAATTCATTCATGTTGTTTTCTTCCATAGAACTCAGCATGTTTCTCACAGTTCTGTGAGCTCTGATATTTACAAGGTTCTGATCCCCTAGGTCTGGATTAAGTGTTCTTTCTGTGTGCTTCATGGAACTCTTAACTCCTTCTACCATATCCTTTATCAACATTTTTCTTTTTAAAATATATATATATATTTTATTGCATTTTACGTAGCATTTTTCTTTAGAAATGGGATCTCACTATGTTGGCCAGGCTGGTCTCCAGCTCGTGGCCTCAGCCAATCTTCCTGCCTCAGCTTCCCAAAGTGTTGAGACTACAGGCATGAGACACCATGCTAGACCTTGTCACACCACTGATACTTTCTTTATATTTGGTTGCCTCCCACCTTCACTCTAAGTATAGTGAGGGTAGGGACAGCTCTAACTTTATAACTCTTTTATCCCCAGCCCCAAGCATAATGCCTAGCACACAGTAGATTTTCAATAGCTGTTCACTGAGTTAATGAATAAATGTTTTATTTTTCAGGACCAGAAAAGAAGAAAGGGAAATTTTCTGATTTGCAAAATTTTTTTGACTTAAACGTATTTGTGTCTCTTGTTATTTCTTGATTTCTTGGATCTCATATATTTCCAAATAAATTTGCTTTAAAAAAAATAGCTTAAGGTAGGTTTGAAATGGTAAAGAGCATGAAATAGACAAGATAAGCAAAAACAAGACAACTTCTCAAAGAGAATGACTGAATTGTACAGCATATATTAGAAGAATTAACATTCAGTTTTGCAGCAAAATAACTTATTAAAGGTAACTGATGATCTCCATGTCACTCAATCTAATAGACATTTTAAATCTTGTGTCTCTTACCTGACTTCTCAGGTGCTAGTCTTTTCCCTTTGGGATCCCCAAAAGTTTATTCTTCTGCTTTTTCTTTTTTCTCATTGGCTGTACCTGTTCAGTCTTCTTTCTCAGCTTTTAAAGGTTAGAGTTACTCAAAGCAAGAGAGCCCTCACGTAGTTTGATAACACTGAAAACACTGCTTCTCATCAAAGTATGTCTGTTTGGGTCACAAGGGCAACATATGTCTGTATACTTATTTTTGTCCCAGAGAGAATCATTCTTTTTTAATAATTAGAACTTAGGTTCTGTTGTGGGAAATAGAAAACACAAATCAAGTGACTTAAACATGTAGAAAGTTTATTTCTCTCTCATAAAAGTCCAGATGCAGACAGCTCAGTGTTGACATGGTGGCTCCACAGCTGTCTAGCACCTAGGTTGCTCCCACCTGCCCAGATGTGGCCTTCCTTTTTAAGTTTCAACCCTCACTTTGCAGCTAAATTGAACCACTAGACTAAGTTCTAGCTAATAGGAGCCGAGGGGAAATAAGGCTCACAACTTCCAGGATGTGTCCCTAAGGAGGGACATGTGGGCTAGGTTCGATGGTTCACGCCTGTAAATCCAATACTTTAGGAGGCAAAGACGGGTGGATCACTTGAGCCCAGAAGTTCAAGACCAGCCTGGGCAACATGGCAAAACCTGGTCTCTACAAAGAATACAAAAATTTGGCGGTTGTGGTGGCTCACACCTGTAATCCCAGCACTTTGGGAGGCCGAGGCAGGTGGATCATTTGAGGTCAGTAGTTGGAGACCGGCCTGGCCAACGTGGTAAAACTCCGTGTCTACTGAAAAAAATACAAAAATTAGCCAGGTGTGGAGGTGCATGCCTGTAATACCAGCTACTCAGAAGGCTGAGGCAGGATAATCACTTGAACCCAGGAGGCAGAGGTTAGAGTGAGCTGAGCTTACACCATTGCACTATACCCTAGGTGACAGAACGACACTGTGTCTCAAAAAAAAAAAAAAGAATACAAAAATTAGCAGGGCTTGGTAGCCCATGCTTGTAGTTCCAACTACTCGGGTGGCTGAGACGGGAAAATCACTTGAGCCAGGGAGGTCAAGGTTGCATTAAATAGAGATCATGCCACTGCACTCCAGCCTGGGTGACAAAGCAAGACTCCATCTCAAAACAAAAACAAACAAAAAAATGTGTGAGCATATGTTTGTTTGTTTGTTTTTAATTCTTTGGGGCAAATGTGTTATTACAATAGAAAGGAGAAAAGATGGCCGGGCGCGGTGGCTTACGCCTGTAATGCCCACACTTTGGGAGGCCGAGGCTGGTGGATCATGAGGTCAAGAGATCGAGACCATAGTGTAACCCCATCTCTTAAAAAAAAAAAATTAATTAATTAATTAATTAATTTTTAAAAAAGAAAGGAGAAAAGATATTGGAGACAAGTAGCAGTCTTTAACAGCCTTAGCATTTCTTCAGACTTACACTAATGACACAGCCTTGGGTACAAATTTAAGGGTAAGATAACCTTGGTGTGATTTCTGCTTTGAACGTCTCTACCTGTGTGAACTTGGGCAAGTTACAATGTTCCCAAGTGTTTGTTTCCTCCTTTAATACTCTACACAAAGCTCTGCTGTAGAGTTCGTCATGTTTATCTTTGTGTTCGCCTCTGCTTTGTTCATCACCTGACACATAGCACTCCCTGTTGACAGTTACGGGCTTTTACTTAATAGTTGTTCCCCCATCTCTGTAACAGCTTTCTCCTTTCAGTATACATTCACAAGAAACCATTGTCTTTCATCTTTTTCCTTTTCACATCAGTTACACCAGCGATCCCAGACCTTTTTGTCACCAAGAATTGGTTTTGTGCAAGACAGTGTTTCCACAGGTGGGGGCAGGAATTGGGTGGGGGCGAAAAGGGGGTGGGGGTGTGGGCAGGAGCAGGGGTGGGTATGGTTTTGGGATGAAACTGTTCCACCTGAGATCATCAGGCATTAGATTCTCATAAGGAGCTGGCAACCTAGATCCTACATCCTTAGTATGGGCAGTGGACAATAGGGCATCTATTAGAGAGCCTGCTAGATAATCTAATGCTACCGCTGATCTGACAGGAGGTGGGGCTGAGGCAGTAATGCTGGCTTGTCAGCCGCCCACCTCCTGTTGTGCAGCCGGGTTCCTGCAGCCTGAGGGTCAGGGACCCCTGAGTTACACAGTCTGCATAAGTAACCTCTCGGTCACATGAGTCCCATCCCATTGTTAATACATTCTATTCCATATCCCTCCTTTTTTACTTGTTATCATTTACCTATCACAAAATGTACCCATCTTAACTGTATAATTAAGTGATAGTAAGTTTACTAAATTGTGCAAATATCACCATAATCCAGCTTTAGTATATCATCATCACCACAGAAGAATTCCTTTTGCCCATTTACCCTTAACCCCCTTTTTGGGCAATCTCCGACATGAAATTGTGAGCCAGCATGATTATTGACATCCCAGTGAGTACTTAGTGCTACGGGGAATTCATAGAATAAAATACAATAGCTAATCTCATCGGGGGCTAACTAGTTGATCAAATGCGGCCTCAAAGGTCACCATAAGAAAATACATATCCTATTTCTGTCTTTTGTGAATAGGCTAGTACCATTAGAATATAGAAACACCTATAGTTGAGCAGATCACCTAATCTGGAAAAATCGTTTCTACCTCATAAAGGGAGCTATTTATTTTTCTTCTTCCAGTTTTAAAATACCTTTTTTTTTTTTTTTTTTTTTGAGACAAGGTCTGATTCTTCACTCAGGCTGAAGTACAGTGGTGTGATCTTGGCTCACTGCAGCCTTGACCTCCCAGGCTTAATGAGTCCTCCTACTTCAGCCTCCCAAGTAGCTGGGACTACAGGTGCATGCCATCACTCCTGGGTAATTTTTGTGTTTTTTTGTAGAGATGGGGCTTTGCCTCTTAATACTGTTACAATGGCAATTAAGTTCCCAAATTATGAACTTTTAGAGGACATATTCAAAGTATAGCAAATATGTATCTCCTTGTTTCCATCTATTTGTAAACAGCATCTAAATTATAGAATTTGCATCTTTCCAAGTACGCTCCATCTTACTACTCAATAATACTTTTAATTCTAAATGCAAATTATGATCACTGTAATTTTTCACTTTGGGGTACTTTCTCAAAAGAGTAGTGTTTATTAACTTTCTCTGAATGAAATGTAATCAGTAGCTTTTTTGGCCCTCGGGTTGGTATTAATGATAATTAGCTGTGGTGGCCCCGAGGATCAAAATAATGTATTTCAAAAAGCTACTTGTTCCTATAGGTATTGAGTAAAGCAATCTAGTCCTTTTTCATCCAGCAAGTCTCAAGTACTGGCAGTCCCTGATACCAAGATGACTCTCCTCCCCATCCATCTCCTAGTCTCTTCTTGAGCTTTTTTTTTGAGATAGAGTCTCACTCTGTCACTCAGGCTGGAGAGCAGTGTATGATCTTGGCTCACAGCAGCCTCTGCCTCCTGAGTTCAAGCGATTCTGCTACCTCAGCCTCCCAGGTAACTGGGACTACAGGCACCTAGCACCATACCTGGCTTTTTAAAAAATTTATTTATTTATTTATTTTTATTAGAGACAGGGTTTCATTATATTGGTCAGGCTAGTCACGAACTCCTGACCTCAGGTGATCTGCCTGCCCTGGCCTTTCAAAGTGCTGGGATTACAGACATGAACCACTGTACCCAGCCTCTTCTTGAGCCTTTTTAATGTCCAGCAAATAATCAGGGACAGCCCAGTTGAGGAACTCATTCATGTAATAGATTATGGGATGGAGGAGACAGAATACATGAGGTTAAGAAATACTTGTTTTTAGCACTTGAACACCTGCCTCCACCAGTTTCATTTTATGTGAAGAATAATAGGGAAGAGAAGTTGGCATGAGTAAGCTTCTTTCACCTAGCAATGGAAATTCCTGAGTGCAAGGAGCTCTGGGCAGAAGCCTTCCACTTTCAGAATTATGGCAGCTTCAAGTGCTCGTGCACTCAATGAAGAATTTGAGAAAGTATATGCTCAAATGCAGTGGTTCTCTACCATGTATGCATATTAGAATCACCTGGGTAGCCTTTCAAAACAGCTACCAATTAAATAAGCAGATTAGGAGGTGCGATCCAGGCATCAATATTTTTTTAAAGCTTGCCAGGTACCACCAATGTGCAGCCAAAGCTGAGAACCACTGGCTTCATAATACACTTCTTATGCTGGCATGCTAACAGCTCTCAAGCTAGTGGCTGTCAGCCTTAGCTGCACATTGGACTCACCTGAGAATTTTAAAGCTATTAATGTGGATAAAATGGGGGAAATGTTGGCCAAAAGGTACAAATTTCAGTTATAAGATGAACAAGTTCTGGGATCTAATGTACAGCATAGGTGGTGATGGATGTGCTAATTTGATTGTGGTAATCATTACACAGTGAACACATATATCAAATCATCACATTGTACAACACCTTGAATACATTAAACCTTTGTCAAATTATATATATATATATATATATATATATATTTAAAAAGATACTGATGTCCGAATTCACCCCTAGAGATCCTGATCTAATTGGTCTTGGTTTAGGTTCAAGCAAGCATCAGCATTTTTCAAAGCCTTCCTCAGTGATTCTAATGTACAGTCAAGAGTAGGAACCACTACCTGGACTGGGAATAAACATTTTAGCTTGTAGCCAGCTCTCAGGGAAGGATACTCAACACCTCCTGGACAAAAAATGCCAGGAGCTAAAGCAAGATATGCGAAAACAGTGCCAGAGGTAGATGTCACCTGCTTCAAAAGGGGGTTTAAGGTCAATCCTTGTGTATTAGTTAGGGTTCCCCAGAGGGACAGAACAAACAGGATATATGTATATATGCAAGGGAGCCTATTAAGGAGTATTGACTCACACCCATCACAAGGCAAAGACCCACTATAGGCTGTGTGTAAGGTGAGAAAGAAAGAAGCCAGTAGTGGCTCAGTCCAAGTCCAAAAGCCTCAAAAATAGGGAAACTGACAGTGCAGCCTTCAGTCTGTGACTGAAGGCCAGCTAGCCACCAGCAAACCACTGGTGTAAGTCCAAGAGTCCAAAAGCAGAAGAACCTGGAGTCTGAAATCCAAGGACAGGAAGCATCCAGAATGGGAGCACGATAAAAACCAGAAGACTCAGCAAGCCAGCTTATCCCATCCTCTTCCATCTGCTTTGGTCTAGTTGCACTGGCAGCCAATTGGAAGGTGCCCACCCACATTGAGAGCGGGTCTCCGTGTCTCCCAATACAATGACTCAAATGTTAATCTCCTCTGGCAACACTCTCACAGACACACCCAGATACAGTACTTTACCAGCTATCTAGGCATTCTTCCATCCAATCAGGTTGACACCTCATATTAATCATCACACCTTGTGAATGATATATGTGCAACACAGACTGAGAATAGGGGAAGTCTGTCTCTAACCAAGAGAGATGTGGGGAGCGTAGATGATAGAACTGGATTTTAAATTTTCCATAATTTTCGATATTTACTGTATTAGGCCATTCTTGCATTGCTATAAAGAAATACCCAAAGGCTGGGCTCGGTGGCTCATGCCTGTAATCCCAGCACTTTGGGAGACCAAGGCAGGCAGATCAAAAGGTCAGAAGTGTGAGACCAGCCTGACCAACATGGTGAAACCCTGTCTCTACTAGACATACAAAAATTAGCCGGGCATGGTGGCACACACCTGTAATCCCAGCTACTCAGGAGGCTGAGGCGGGAAAATCACTTGAACCCTGGGGGACAGAGGTTGCAGTAAGCCAAGATGGCGCCACTGCACTCCAGCCTGGGAGACAGAGTGAGACTCTGTCTCAAACCACCACCAACAACAAAAAAAAGAAATATCCAAGACAGACAGTAATTTTTTTTTTTTTTGAGACAGAGTTTTGCTCTGTTGCCCAGGCTGGAGTGCAGTGGCACCATCTTCACTCACTGCAACTTCCACCTCCTGGACTCAACTGAATAGCTGGGATTACAGGCATGGACCAACACACCCAGCTAATTTTTGTATTGTTAGTGGGGATAGGGTTTTACCATGTTGGCCAGGCTAGTTTCAAACTCCTGACCTCAGGTGATCTACCTGCCTCCGCCTCCCAAAGTGCTGGGATTGTAGGCATGAGCCACCGTGCCCAGCCGGAGATGGTAATTTTTTTTTTTTTTTTTTTGAGACAGGGTCTCCCTCTGTCACCAGACTGGAGTGCAGTGGCGTGATCTCAGCTCACTGCAACCTCCTACTTCCTGATTCAAATGATTCTCCCACGTCAGCCTCCCCAGTAGCTGGGATTACAGGCATGCACCACCACTCCCAGCTAATTTGCATATTTTTAGTAGCGATGGGGTTTCACCATGTTGGCCAGAATGGTCTTGATCTCCTGACCTTGTGATCCACCTGCCTCAGCGGTAATCCCAGGGTGCTGGGATTACAAGCATGAGCCCCCGTGCCTGGCTGGGAGACAGTAATTTTTAAAGAAAAGAGGTTTGATTGGCTCACAGTTATGCAGGCTATACAGGAATTATGATGCTAGCATCTGTTCTGCGTCTAGGGTTGGGACTCAGGAAACTAACATTTATGGTGAAAGGCAAAGCAGGAGCAGGCATTTCACACGGTCAGAGTACCAACAAGAGACTGGGGAAAGGTGTCACACAGTTTTAAACAAACAGATCTCACAAGAACTCACTATTGTGCGAGGACAGTACCAAGAGAATGGTACCAAACCATTCATGAGAAACCTCCCCGTGACCTAATCACCTCCCAGAAGGCCGCATTCCAACTCTGGGGATTACAACTGGACATGAGATTTGGGTGAGGACACAGATCCAAACCATATCATTTGGTCATTGTCTTTACATATTTGAGCAGAGCTGGATCAAGTTTTCCTGAAAAAGTCCCCAATCCCAAAGTGCACCTCCTGTATCACCTCTCCCATCAGCCATGGTGGCTGAAAAAACCACTAAGTAAGAGCCTTTTTGGTTAAGGTAGGCCAGTAAAACAATTTCACATCCACTGTTGGCTTTGGAGCTCTAAGTCAACTTTACATCTTCTGTTGGTTTTAGAGATCAGCCTCATTTACTTTATCAGATGCACCTACATAGCCCTGGACTCCTGAAATGGGAGGAGTGAGCATTTAAAAGAGATCTTTTTTGGGCTCTGAAATTTCAGAATTGCCTGGAAAAAAAAGTCCCCAAAACGGAAGGCCTCAGGTGATGGAGAAATAAGCTATAACATGAGGAATCCCCCAAAAAATGACAAAGGTGAGGTCACCAGAGGCCAAACATACTTTTCTCACAGTTAACCTGGATAGTATAGTTTTAATTTGCATTTGGTGGAAATGGCTGTGTCTCCATTTGCTGATTCAGAATCAATTGAAGATGTCCATGTTCTAGTGCCTGAGGATGGAATGTAGGGGGTGATTTGGAAATGTTCATGCTCGGCAGAGCAGAGCTCTTCAATAACTGTCCTCTTGGACATTCTGTATTGTAGATGAATTAGATAAGCCTGTGTCCTGTTCGTTCTAGTTTAAACCGAAATCCAATTATGAGCCATTATTTGTTTCAATTACTGTAAGCAAACACAATGGTTTATTTATTTTTAATTCAGAAGTTGATTGTGAAACTTGAGGTTTACTCAGAGTGATGTTGAAACCTCTGTTTTCTGCTCTGGCTCGGCTTGCTGACCAAATGGTCATTTGTACGGAGTGACGGTGACCCAGCTCCCTCCACACGAGATCTTCCCCCTGCTCCCATCGGAGTGTCTGAGGCTTCCATCACTCAGCCTGGGGTGGTATTAGCTTAAACTGCACTGGAAAACTCAAACACACCTCATCTCACTATACTGCAAATCAGCACATCGATTTACCTAGCATTCAGCCAACTGGAGAGGCAATTTCAGAGGGAACAGGACTCGGGGTAGTCTTTTAATTTGGAGCTTGGGTACCATTAGTGGTTAGAGAGGGTTCAGAGGATAGCAAAGGAGATGTTCAACGACTTACATTATTATCACCACTTCCTAATCCGCAAGACTGGCCCAGGGTGTAAATATCAAAAGGAGAAAAAGAAAATCTACCTGGAGCAAGTCCTCTGCCCCGATCTTATCATCATTTATATATGATTAAGCTACAGGGAGGGCCGTGATGTCACATTCTTTCTTTCAGTTTGAGCTCCGTTTAAAAAAAAAGAAAACGAAGAGCAAACTGCAAATTATTTTTTTTTTTATCTGCAAGGGGTCATCTGGCTGTAACCCCTACATAAGCCAGGTATGAGGATTTGGCGTGAACACGCGGTTTTGCTGAG
This sequence comes from Sapajus apella, assembly GCF_009761245.1. Lineage (NCBI taxonomy): Eukaryota > Metazoa > Chordata > Mammalia > Primates > Cebidae > Sapajus > Sapajus apella. The sequence continues at coordinate 20,029,695 of NW_022436958.1, forward strand.
AGGTGCATTTATTTTCGGGGTGAAAGGTGTTCAGGTAAATCCATAAGGTTTTCATGTGCGAAGAGGTCTCCACCTTTCTGCTCCATGAACCAGTCTCCTGGGCACCAGAGGTGAGGCTCGCGGCGCGGCCCGAGCGCTGGGCCCGGGCTCGAGGTCTGGACCGGGGTTCGACCGGCAGCAAAGCCCGAGGCCGGACCCACCACGGCCTTCTGGATCCCCGGTGCCTGCGCGATAAGCCTGGGGCGATGTCAGCTCCGGCAGGCAATGGGCACCTGGGAGTCCCGACTGCTCTGGCCGCGCAGGGCACGGGATCCCTCTTCGACCCCAGGTTCTGGTCGCCTGGCAGAAGTGCTCAGGAGTGAGGCCTCATTGGTCCCCACTGAGCGTTTCGTTGCCGGCTTGTTGCGCGAGGTCTGAATGCACCATGGAAACAACCTAGGGTGGGTATGGGAAAGAAAGAAACATACTTCAGAAGCACTCACCAATATAAATTCTTAAAAATAAAAATTTTAATGCAATAATTTAGCGCTAGACAGACCGAATGAACACAGATACCAGAAAATAAACTTTCGGCTGGGGGATGTAGCTCAGTGGTAGAGCGCGCGCTTCGCATGTGTGAGGTCCCGGGTTCAATCCCCGGCATCTCCAAAGCAGCCATCTTTCGTTTTTTTCTTTTCTCCCTTCTTTGTTATTTTGGAACATTTATGCTATTACCTTTACATACAGTTTGTTGACATCTAGGCCGCCCGAAAATAACAGAAAAGGAAAGCTAAAAAAAAAAAAAAAATCAGTGAAGCTTAGTAAAACAAACTTTTCGAGTGCTTGAAAAGTGAGATAGGGAATACGCTTTGGTTAACATTTCTTTATTTGCATGAGGCCAGTGTTTAAAGGCTGTTATTGAACTTTGGGGCTCCTGTGACAACCACATTTAAAAAAAAAAAAAAGTTGCATTGGCCGGGAATCGAACCCGGGCCTCCCGCGTGGCAGGCGAGAATTCTACCACTGAACCACCAATGCTCATGAAGGTCTCGTTTCTCTATTGCTTACTAAAAGACATTTATGCCCTGGTAATGATTGCATTCTAGTAATAATTACGTATGTCTGTATTCAAAACTAGAGAAAACGAACTTTTAATCACATAATTATAAAATATTGGGAAAACATTATCATTTACAAAAAAATTTATTATAACTTCTGTAGAACTTTATGAGATTCTTTCTTCCGAAACTCTCTTCGGTGGAGGAGGCGAATGAAGATTTTGTTATTTCCGCACAGAATTACACAAACACCTAGCCTATCTTCAGACACTTAGATAATTTATAACAACTCTCCCCCAACCCCCTGCCGTGTTTTTCTTTCATTATTTTACCTATTCAGACAAAATACATCCTGGAGATTTGTTAGAAATCGGGAATAGAGGCAAAGAAACAGGGAACAGAAATTTGATGACTGACCTAAATTTATAATTTGGAAATTGGTAAATTGGAACTATGTGATTTGCATAGGAAACTTGAAATATTGGTGGCTCTAGCCAAGTTACCTGAATTCTCTATGCTGCCCTTTCTTTCATTTGGGAACTTCCTTTTAACTCTTGATAGTATGAGTCTGATCCTTTACCCTTAGTTTCCAAGGAAAGTGAAATTGTGAATGATATAACAAAAGATACAGGAGGGGGAAAAACTAAAGTGAAGGAAATGAATTTATGGAAATGACTCTAAATACAGTATAGAAGGCTGTGGATGCAGGCAACATTTGCTTTTTATCTCTGGAAGGGAAATTTCTAACAATTTCCTGAATCTTTGGTTAAGAAGATTTTGGGTAAAAGTTATGAGAAAATAACAGCTAGCACATACCAGTAACTATGCGCCAGGCTATGTAAGTACACTACACATGGACTTCAACCCCATGAGGCAGGAAACTGAGGCTCTAGAGACAAGATTGGAACACACAGTGTTACGTTCAGTGTTGGAGTGCTTAGCCCTGCCCTGTTCAGCATGCAACCAAATACTGTATATTGAAACTCAAAATGCTGCGTGTAGTTTAGGACATTAGATGTTAAGAATAATAGAATGGATTTCGAAAAAGATCATAAAAGGCTACTGAAATAATATGACTTTTCCATTAAGATTTATCTTTAAGGGCCAGGAGCGGTGGCTCATACCTGTAATCGTAGCACTTCGGAAGGCGGAGGCAGGCGGATTGTCTGAGGTCAGGAGTTCAACACCACCCTGGCCAACATGGTGAAACCCTTCTCTACTAAAAATACAAAAATTAGCCGAGCGCGGTGGAACATGCCTATAATCCCAGCTACTTGGGAGGCTATGGCAGACGAATTGCCTGAGCCCAGGAGTTGGAAGTTGCAGTGAGCTGAGATCACGCCGCTGTACTTCAGCTTGGCTGCCAGAGTGAGACTCTGTCTCAAAATAAATAAATAAATAAAAAGATTTATCTTTAAGGACTTTTTAGTTTGTGGATGAAGAGCAAAATCAGAAGACAAATACAGAATTATAAAGACATAAAAGATATGAAGGGATCAGGGTATCAGAGAATCAGACGATAATCCTAAATAACCTATGGAAGAACAAGGTCAATTCATTTTACTTCTAACTTTATTCTTTAAAATGAAAGAAATGGGGTTTTAAAATCCCATTCTGGACCCGGTGCAGTGACTCACGCCTGTAATCCCAGCACTTTGAAAGTCCGAGGCAGGCGGATCACGAGGTCGAGAGATCAAGACCATCCTGGCCAACACAGTGAAACCCCGTCTCTACTAAAAAAAATAAAATAAAATAATAGTAATAACACAAAAAAATTAGCCGAGCTTGGTGTCACATGCCTGTGGTCCCAGCTACTCGGGAGGCTGAGGCAGAAGAATCATGGTGAGGCCTCACTTTCATGGCAGGGACTACAGGTGTGCACCACCACACCCAGCTAGTTTTTAATTTGCTTTTTATTTTTTGGTGAGAAGGGAGAGGTGTCTCGCTATGCTAGCCAGGCTGGCCTCGAACTCGAGCTCAAGCAATCTTCCCTGCTTGGTCTCTCAAAGTGTTGGGATTACAGGCGTGAGTCACTGTGCCCGGCCCCTGAGATTCTTTAAAGATTGTTTTTTATTTTGAGTCCTAACTTCACAAATCTAAATAATCTTAGATTATTTAGTTCAGGACTTCTCAAAGTTTTTATTTTGAACTTGTAACCGAATAAACTAAGGGAAATAAATAGTTTAAAATGAGCTGGTGGAACTGAGGGAGCAGGGCGATAAAAGTGAGGCCTCGCCAGCCAGTGGTGAAGTTCAAGTGGGAGGCTGGAGGTCGAAGCTTCAGGGAGTCAAGAGTGTGTCACTGCACTCCAGCCTGGGCGTCAGAGTGAGACCCTGTCTCAAAACAAAACAAAACAAAAAACACCAGCTGGGCTCGGTGGCTCACACCTGTAATTCCCAGTGCTTTGGGAGGCTGAGATGGGCGGATCATGAGGTCAGGAGTTCGAGACCAGCCTGGCCAACATGGTGAAACCCCATCTCTACTAAAAATACAAAAAATTAGTGGGCCATGGTGGCAGGTGCCTGTAATCCCAGCTACTTGGGAGGCTGAGGCAGGAGAATCGCTTGAACCCAGCGGGCGGAGGTTGCGGTGAGCGGAGATTGCACCATTGCTCTCCAGCCTAGGCAACACAGTGAGACTTTGTCTCAAAAAAAAAACCTCAGAACACGAGAAAGTATAGTCTTTTTTTTTTTTTTAATTGAGGAGTTTATTAGGGAAATATGAGAGGTACAGACACCCCAAGTGACAGAAAGAAAAGTTTGAAAATGACCCTTCAAGCCAAGTGGGGGCCTGGCCTTGACCTCCCCAAATCAACAAGAAACTGGTGGGTTAGCAAGAACATTCTCTGGCAGCCACATTGTCAGGACATGTGTGTTTTGGCCAGGGCTGCTCCCTACTTCCCACCAAAGGTGGGGAGGAGACAGACTGTTCACAGAAGCAGTGCAAAGGCAATGAGAACTTTAAGGAAAGTTTGAGCGAGAGAGAGGGAGAGAGAAAGAAGGACAGAGGTGGGCAGGACCTTCACAAAGAGTCCCAGGCTTTTGGCTGTGAATATTTCAAATACATTTGAAAAGTAGATCTATAAAATGTTACTGAAAAGGTAAAATGCCTAATGTTATTTCCAACAGTTCCTCTGGACTTCTCCCCACATACCACACCACACCCCAGATGGCAGAGACCAAAGGCCACACTTTTGAAAAAAGAAAAACAAGAATAAGCCCTGTTGCTCTTTAAGGAGAAAGGAAGGAGCTGAAGGCTGCTGGGGCCTTTCCCATGTGGCCTGTGTTCTGTAAAGCAACTTCCCAGCAGCACGACGGCACTGTTCTAGGTGAGTGTCTCACCTTTTGTCACCCGTGCTTCAATATACTCTATCCTCCGTTCAAGGGCTGTCAACTTCTCGTTTAGTGTTGCAAGTCTTGAACGACATGACATATCGAACGAGTTGAGAAAGTCCGCGATTTTCTTGATGCTGCTGGTGATTATTTCAATGTAGTCCCGGTTAGCCCAGTCCTGGTGAATCTCCCTCTGCACCGGATCCTCTTGTCCCGCCATGGCGGCCGCCTGAGGAAGAACCGAAAGTATAGTCTTAAGTAAAACATCACTAGTGGCCTAACCAAAGGCCTCTATTTTTATTTTTTTCTTGCTAAAAGTCCATTCTAGTTTACCTAGCTCAAGGGACAAATGTGGTGTACTAAGCCAATTATCTCATTTTTCTTTCCAAATTGATCTGAGATGTGCTTTTCACTGAATCCCTGCCAATGAGGGCAAGAATAGTTAGCTAGGAGTTTCTGGGAAAGATGATATGGAAGATCTCTCTTACCCTTTCTTTTCTCCTTGTATAAGGGTGTAATGCTTGAAGCTGCCCCATCCAACCTGTGCTTGACGGGAGACAGAGGATGATCCAGCAGGAAAATAGAAAAAGGCTCTACATCATCCTGAAATTTTTTTCATGCAGACTTTTGGTTAGGTAAACTGAAGATCTTTATTGTTTAAGTACCTTTAAGTTCAGCATCTTGTTACATGTAGACAAAGGCATTCAAGGTGTGCGTGTATGTGTGTGTGTGTGTGTGTGCGCGTGTGCGCGCACGCGCCCACCTCCACACATACGCATCCAGCAGTCCACCCAACTCCTTCTGGCACAGGAAAGCTTCTGTTCTATAGATAATCAATACTTTGAGATTTGGGTTAGACTAACTTGCCTCTTTTTCTATATTGCTCTGTCACAATAACAGGTGTGTAAAATAGGTCTAATCAAATATTTTCCCTTGGCACTGTACTTAACTTAGAGATGGGTATGTGACTAAAGGTGGGACCATGAAGAGTCCTTGCTGAAATTATTTTGCAGAAGTTTTAAGTAAAAACTATCTTTTTGCTGGGTTGTTCAAACAGGTTGAGTGTATAGTTTGGATTGTCCAGAAGAAAGAGACAAACGTATTCCTAACATGATATTGAGCCCCTAGAAGCAGCCATGCCTGACAATAAAAAATTCTGGATTTTGTGTTTATATGAATCAGTAAATTGCCCTTAAACAATAAGTGGTGGGCCAACTGTAGTGACTTAACACCAGTCATCCTCAACACTTTAAGAGACTGAGACAGATGGATCAACTGGGCCAGGATTTTGAGACCAACTTGGGCAACATAGTAAGACCTTTTCTCCACAAAAATAAAAAAAAAAGAAAAAGAAAAACCTGGCCGGGCGCGGTGGCTCACGCCTCTAATCCCAGCGCTTTGGGAGGCTGAGGTGAATGGATCACAAAGTCAAGAGATGGAGACCATCCTGGCTAACATGACGAAACCCCATCTCTACTAAAAAATATATACAAAAAATTAGCCAGGCATGGTGGCACACGCCTGTAGTTTCAGCTACTCAGGAAGCTGAGGCAGGAGAATTGCTTGAACCAGATAGGTAGAGGTTGTGGTGAGCCAAGATTGCACCACTGCATTTCAGCCTGGGCAACCGCGTGAGACTCCATCTAAAAAAAAAAAAACTTAAATTAGCCAGGTGTGGTGGTGCACACCTGTAGTTCCAGTTACTGGGGAGACTGAGGTTAGAGGGTTGCTTGAGCCTGGGAGTTTGAGGCTGGCTGCACAACGACAGTTTGAGCTATAATTGTGCCATTACACTTCAGCCCTGTCTTAAAAAAAACAAACAACAAAAAGAGCCTTTGAAGTTAGTTTGAGCAGTATTTTGCTAGAATCTTAACACAAATTAAGAAATTCTTTTACCCCAAAGATAGCAAATTTAGAGGTTTCAGTGAGCCAAGATCATGCCATTGCACTTCAGCCTGGGCAACAGAGTGAGACTCCATCTCCAAAAACCAAAAAGAAAAGTTTAGAGAAATTTGTCAATGATAGCACTATAAGGCCACAACAATAAACCATGAGAAAAATTTTAGGACAAATTCCCAGCTTGTTGGAATAAGGTAAATTCTGTTGCAAAGAAGGATCAGAGCATTTGAAAGAATATTCAGGCAACAGTGTGACAGAGAAGTAGAAAGAAGAGAAACTAAAAATAGAGAAATCCATTCAGGAGGTGGTTAGAATAGGAGTAGAAAGGTGATGAGGTCTCGAACCACAGTGAAGGCTCTAGCATGAGGTTCATGGCAAGGCAGAAGGAGGAAGAAAAATTAATCTAGGAATCTAGCTTAAATGATTGATAGACTTGTGGTGTTGTGTAGAAAAGTAAAGAAGAGAAAATACTGGAAGGAAAGGGGTGGGGTAAAGTGCTCATTTTTGGGAATTCTGACTTTGATGTAAGTAGGAGGAGGTGCCTGCTAGGTGGTTAGGTCAACCCCTGGATAAATCAAGGCTACAGAAGTGGTTTTGGAAGTCAATCAACTGAGAGGTGAAATGCAAAAATGTGGAAATGGAGAAAATCACATAGAGGGATGAGTGCTGAGGACACAGCCTTAGGGAATGACAGGCATTGAGCAGCCACATGTGCAGAAGCAGGGAGGTGGCATCTGTGGAGGCAGGGAGAGCCCCACTTCTTTTGCTAACTCTGAATAATACAACATGACAAACACATGTGTCAGTGTGTTTCATAGATACACTGTGTAGTAATACTGTTTCACATCGGGAATGCTGTAGTAGGCAGTGATTTCATTATCCACGTGGTCAAGCTTGAAGAGATCAGAGGATGGTCAATAGTGTCTTCTGGGTGGCACACACTAACACTTCCCTTGGTCTGCTCTGCTCCCATGCTCAGATAAGAGGCTCCCACTGAAGCTGGTAGAAAGAACGAAAGCCCTTGAGCACTGTGATGTGTTATACAATCTTCTCTTTGAGGCAACCCTGGCCATTGTGACACCCACTGGCACAAGCATGGGCTTGTAAGTTGCATCATAGCATCTTGGAGCACTTGCTCAAGGCAGCAAGTTCCTAGCTGGTGTTAGCTCATCATAGAAAAGTGGCCAGGCTTATATCATCTGAAGAAGTAAACAGTTCAGAAACAGAAATAGTTCATATAATGCAAAGTCACCAAAGCAATGCTTTTTTTTTTTTTTTTTTTTTTTAACTTGTGAGTGATTGTATTGATTTAATACACACAGCTTATTTCTGTCCCAGGTTACAAACTAGCCCTAGGGAAATGGTGGAGCCAGTCATTTGGATTGCCCTTTACTGGCTGGGAATTAAATCATTACTTATTCCATTTTAGAATCACAAGTAGTACCCTAAGGCCTACTTTCCTAAGGATTAAAATCAAGGCATGGAAATGAAGAATCCAGGTGTAATTCTCAGATGCATGCAGATGTTGAGAATGCAGCAATTTTTCCTGGAAAGCTGTCACTGCAAAATCATCCTGCTCACGATATGCTCATTCCTAGTCCTCAAGCATGTCCAATTAGTCAACAAGTCTGATTTCTCCTTTTAAGATGGTATTGACTCTTTCCTTCCTCCTCACGCCAATCTCTCCAACCCAGTGCAATGATCAGCTCACTCCCTGGGATACCCAGGAAACCTCAGATCTCCTCCATCATCCTGCATGCTGCTAACAATTGCATTTTTTTCCCTTTTCCTCCCTTACTTCTTCTCTTTCTCCTTTTTTTTTCTTTCTTCCGTCTTTAATTTTGGAAAATTCAATCATTTCCTTATTCCAAAACTGAATTAATTTTAAATCCATACAGAGTCCTCATGGTGGAAGAAATGTGAGTGGGAATTCTTTACCTTTCTCTTGACTCTCATCACTCGGTGAAGCATTTATTCAAATACTTTAGAGCTGTGCCGCTTGGCAGAAATAGCCTTTCACTTTCCTTCCTAAAGCTCTCTCTTCTTCTTCCCAAGTTATTTTGGTCTTTTAAAATATATGTTTTTTCATAAGAAACCCACATGCATGGTGCAAAATTCAAAAGGTATGAGAGAGTATGCATTAAAAAGTATGCCTGGCCAGGCAGTGGCTCAGTCTGTAATTCCAGCACTTTGGGAGGCCAAGGTGGGTGGATCACCTAAGGTCACAAGTTCGAGATGAGCCTGGCCAACATGGTGAAACTCTGTCTCTCCTAAAAAATGCAAAAATTAGTCAGGTGTGGTGGCACATGCCTGTAATCCCAGCTACTTGGGAGGCTGAGGCAATAGAACCTCTGGAACCCAAGAGGTGGAGGTTGCAGCGAGCCAAGATCACACCACTGCACCCCAGCCTGGGCGATAGAACCTGGGTTTCCTTTCCTAGAGGCAACCATTGTTATCAGTGTCCTGTGTTTCCCTTCATAAATATTTCTATGTAAATACAAATACTGCAACTTTTATTTAAATTTTTTTAAATCTTTTTTTTGAGACAATTTATTTTTATTTATTTATTTTAATTATTTTTATTTACAGAAAACTCAACAGTGTACATTTAATCCAGTTTTGTGGCAAGTTCTTTAGCCTTTGCCTTTTCGAGCTTGGCCATGCGAGCCACAGACTTGGGACCCAGGACATTGCCTCCCCCGTGACGGCGGATCTCATCATATCTGTCATTGTAGTTGGTGTGGATAGCTTCCACCAGCTTAGTCAAAGCACCTTTGTCTTCCGAGTTAACGTATATGAAGGCAACAGTGGTGCAGGTCTTCCTGTGGACTAGACGTCCCAGTCTTGCCTTCCCCTTGATAATGCAGTGAGGGACTCCCATTTTATGACACAGGGCAGGCACGAAGACAACCAGCTCAATGGGATCCACATCGTGTGCAGTCACCACCAGCTGAGCTTTCTTGTTCTCCACCAAGGTGGCGACGGCGTTAACTCCTGCTCGGAGGACAGGTGGTCTCTTAGTGGGGATGTCCCCTTTGCCAGCTGCTTTCTTCTCAGCCCGGGGCCAGCAGCCTCTGCTTCTTCTCTTGCGTTGTCTCTGGTCTATACTTGTGGGCCAGCTTAAGCAGCTGAGTAGCTGTTTGACCGTCCAGGGCCTGGATGTACTGGTTAATTGCAGGGGGCACTTTCAGCCGCTTATAGACGATGGCTCTCTGCCGCTGCAATCTGATATAGCGGGGCCATTTCACAAAGTGGGTGAGGTCTCTTTTGGGCTGGATGTCCTGTCCAATGCCAAAATTCTTAGGCATTTTCTCAAACAGGGGAGACAATTTATTTTTAAGCACAAATTGTGCATGCTGTACATACCGTTATGCTTATATCCTTTCTTTCCCCCAGAAGTAAACATCTTGGAAAATTATCCTTCTTAGAACACATAGAGCTAACTTTATCTTTTCAGTGGCTCTATGTTCATTTTTTAAGCTCTCTTTTATGGACTAGGAATTAAAGCATCATTTTTTTCTGTCTCACAATAACAAGCAGTGCCCCCAAGCCAAGTTTCCTGAGGATCAGAATCAAAGCATGGAAATAAAGATATCCAGCTGTAATTGTAAGATGCATGAAGACAGTGAGCAAGTCCATGACATGGAGGTACCATAATTACCTAAGCCAGTTCTTTAGCAGAGGCCTTTTAGACTGTTTCCAATCTTTTGCTAGCAGGAACAATGCTGTAGTGAATGCCTTGAATGAATGCCATTTTGTTCATGTATAAGAACATCTGCAGGATAAATTCCTGGGAGGAAAATTGCTAAATCAAAGGGTGAGTACATTTCAAATTTTGATTCATATTGCAAAATAACTCTCCAGAAATTTTTTTTTTTTTTTTTTTTTTTTTTTTTTTTTTGAGATAGAGTCTCGCTCTGTCGCCCAGGCTGGAATGCAGTGGTGCAATCTTGGCTCACTGCAACCTCCACCTTCCTGGTTCAAGCAATTCCCCTGTCTCAGTCCCCCGAGTAGCTGGAATTGCAGGCTCACACCACCATGCCCGGCTAATTTTTCGGAATTTTAGTAGAGATGGGGTTTCACCATGTTGGCCAGACTGGTCTCAAATTTCCCACTTCAGGCAATCCACTTGCCTTGTCCTCCCAAAGTGCTGGCATTACAAGGATGAGCCACTGCGCCAGGTCTATTTTTCTTAATCATTACATTTTTTATATTACTCTTTTGTTCCCAACTTTTAGTGGATCCGTGCACTTATTTAATCCTCTGCTGTCTCCAAGTTTTTTTGTTTTTGTTTTTGTTGAGGCAGGGTCTTGCTCTGTCACCCAGGCTGGAGTGCAGTGGCGCAATCATGGCTCACATGATCCTCCTACCTCAGCCTCCCCAGAATCTGAGACTACAGGCGTGCACCACTACACTGGCTAATTTTTGCATTTTTTGTGGACATGGGGCTTTGCTATGTTGCCCAGGCTGGTCTCGAACTCCTGGGCTCCAGTAATCTGCCTATCTTGGCCTCCCAAAGTGCTAGGAATACAGGCATTAGACACCAAACCCAGCCAACGGTAGTATTCTAAATTACCAAGATTTTTCTCAGCATTAATAGTCTATGAATTTTTTACATTGCTTTGAAATATGAAAAGTTTGCAGTCTAAGAGAAAATAAACAAGTTTGATTAAGCTGAAAACATGTAGTCCTAAAAGAGGTCTTGAAATCATCGCCTGGGAACTGGTTAGAAATGCATGCTGCAGGCTGGGTGGAGTGGCTCTGGCCTGTGATCCCAGCACTTTGGGAGGCCGAGCTGGGTGCCTGACTTGAGTCCAGGAGATTGAGACCAATCTAGGTAACATACGGAGATGCTTCCACTGCCCACTGTCTCTACCAAAAACAATACTAAAATACTAGCCTGGCATGGTGGCATACACCTCTTGTAGTCCCAGCTACAGGGGAGGCTGAGGTGGGAGAATCGCTTGAGCCCAGAAGGTTGAGGCTGCAGTGAGCCATGATCTCCCCATTGAACCTTGTCTCAAAAAAAAAAAAAAAAAAAAAAGAAAGAAAGAAAGAAAATGAAACAAAGACAAATGCAAATGCAGCCAGTTCCTAAAGGGTCTTGGCTGTTGGCTGAAGTTTGGGAGAGGCCAGGTAGGCTATTATGTTATGAGTTAAATTGTGTTGCCCAAAAATTCATACGTTGAAGTCCTAACCCCTTGGAATGTGACCTTATTTGTAAGGTCTTTGCAGGTGATCAAGTAAAGATGAGGTCATTAGGGTGGACCCTAATCCAATTGGACTGGTGTCCTTATAAAAAGGGAAAGTTTGGACAGAGAAACACACCATCTGAAGATGAAGTCCGTGGTTCAGGTGATGCTTCCATAAACTAAGAAGCAAACCACCAGAAGCCAGAAAGAGATAAGCTGCAGGTTTTCCCTGTCTGCCCACAGAAATATCATTTCTGCCAACACCTCGATCTTTAATCTGTGGCATCTAAAACTGAGACAAGAAATTTCTGTTTTCTAAGCCACACAATTGATGATACTTGTTATGGCAGCTCTAGCAAACTAATACATTAGGTTATCAAGAAGTAACTCAGCAGCTAGGATACTATAGTCTTATATTTTTGACTTGGCAGAGATCAGGATATTTGTACATGAATACTATTAACTTCATTCTTAATATTATTAACAATTGAAGCAACACAAAGCTAAATACAACAATAATACTAGAAAGTCTACTGAGTGGTGGCTCACATCTATAATCCCAGCTCTTTTGGAAGCTGAGGTGGGAGGATCTTTCAGGGCCAGCTGTTCAACACCAGCCTGGCCAATATAGGCAGACCCTCAACTCCACAAAAAAAAAAAAAAAAAATTAAATTAGCCAGGCATGGTGGTGCATGCCTGTAGTCCTAGCTACTCAGGATGCTGCGGTGGGAGGGAAGATTACTTGAGCCTGGGAGTTCGAGGTTGCAGGGAGTTATGATTACACCCTTATACTCCAAGCTGAATTATAGAGGGAGACTCCATCTTTGAAAAACAAAAACAAAAAACCTAGAAAGTCAAGGAACAATTCAACATAGTTAGGAGACAGGACCTATATTCCATAAATAAACTCTTCTCCAAAGTTAGCATCCTGGACCAGATGTGGTGGTTCATGCCTGTAATCCCAACATTTTGGGATGTTGAAGCAGGAGGATCCCTTGAGGCTAGAAGTTTGACACCAGCCTGGGTCAACACAGTGAGTGGCCAGCTAATAAAAAAATCAGCCAAGCATGTTGAGGCAGAGGGTCTCTTGAGCCCAGGAATCTGAGGCTATGGTGAGCTATGATTGTGCCACTGTACCCTAGCCTGGGCAACAGAGCAAAATCCTATCTCAAAAAGAAGAAAAAAGGAAGACTTATAGATGATAAAAGTAATTGACAGCCACTTTTTCAAAATTAGCTTTTAGCTTTTTTTTTTTTTTTTTCCATTTCAGACGGGCTATGTGTGATGCCATAACAAAGTTTAAGGGCAGCAGATCTCACACATGTGGGTGAACGCTCAATTCATCATGCTTATAAACTACAGAAGGATCTGAATGAGTTTCTAGAATAATTCCTAGTCTAAAGGTTTATGGTTCTATTTTCATGACTATTTTAGGAGCTAGAAGCATTAAATGTAATTAATGCGTATGAAGAGTTGCAGACACAGGCATAATACAAAGCAAGAAGGAAACAAACCTCAGAGAGGCAATCACATATTTTTATTTTCACATTCAATCCTATAAATATCATTGCAAAATCTATTTATTTGTTTTGGCACATAATATATTTACTAGACTAGTCATCTTAACTTCTTTTATTTTCTGATTTTTTTTTTTTTTTTTAAAGATGGGGTTTCACCATGATGGCCAGGCTGGTCTTGAACTCCTGACCTCAGGTGATCTACCCACCTTAGCCTCCCAAAGTGCTAGGATTACAGGCGTGAGCCACTGCACCCGGCCTTTTTTTTTTTTTTTTGAGATCAGTCTTGCTCTGTCACCCAGGCTGGAGTGCAGTGGCCCCATCTCGGCTCACTGCCACCTTCGCCTCCCAGGTTCAAGCAATTTTCCTGCCTCAGCCTCCTGAGTAGCTGGGATTACAGGTGTGTGCCACCATGCCTGGCTAGTTTTTGCTTTTTAGTAGAAGCAGGACTTCACCATGTTGGTCAGGCTTGTTTCAAACTCCTGACCTCATGATCTGCCCACCTCAACCTCCCAAAGTGCTGGGATTACAGGCCTGAGCCACTGCACCTGGCCTGATTTGCTCTTTTAAAAAAAAAAAAAAAAAAAATTACTGTATTTTTTCTAGAGACGGGGTCTTGCTGTGTTGCCTAGCTTGAACTCCTAGGCTCAAGCAATCCTCCCATCTCAGCTAAATAAGATACCCTGATAGGAACTTCCAGGTTTAGCTTCGGTTGAACCATTAACACATTTGTCTTTATTTTTTAGTTCTACTCATGATGGCAAAGTGCTGCATTACAAAGTCATATACCATTTGACTTTGTGTTGCTCCTTAGGGTTAATGACTACCTTATCTAGATTTTGTACTTAAAACGTAAATACTGCTATTAGTTACTTGGAGACCTCTTTACTATTCCCCTTTCCTCAATTATATATATACAGCATTTACCCCAAAAGGATATTGCACTGGTGAAAGGAACACTCCATTTGGTCAATTAACAGAATGTCTAACACAGACAAATTACTTCCACTTTAATGTGATTTTTTTTTTCCACTTCTAAGACAAATTCTATGTAGTGGAAGAAAAATAATATGGTTGATAAAGATGAATAATACCATGTATAGTGTTTGTAAGAAACTAGATGTTGTATAACTTGAACACCAAAATAATTACCATAAATTAGAACACTTCTAGTTAACAGATGAAAAAGCAAGGGGGTAGCTTGTTTAAAATCTTTTAGAAAGTAAGTAGAGGGTTGGAATTCTGACTCCAGAGCTTATATTCTTGACAACTTGTCCAGGCTCCATAACAGATTGTCTGTGTACTTCATTTGGATAACTTTCCAGTCTCATAAGTTCATTTTTTTTTTTACATTTTTTTGAGATGGAGTTTCACTCTTGTCACCCAGGCTGGAGTGCAATAGCACAATCTTGGCTCACTGCAACCTCCACCTCCTGAGTCCAAGCAATTCTCCTGCCTCAGCCTACTGAGTAGCTGGGATTACAGGTACCTGCCACCATGCCCGGCTAATTTTTGTATTTTTAGTAGAGACGGTGTTTCACCATGTTAGCCAGGCTGGTCTCAAACTCCTGATCTCAGGTGATCCACCTGCCTCGGCCTCCCAAAGCGCTGGGATTATAGGAGTGAGTCACCATGCCCGGCCATAAGTTCTGTATATTAAACAAAGCAGCAGTGAAAACTTCTAGCAGTTTTTCCTTTAGCACCTAGTAGCTGAAAGACATGGAACTAGTAAGATATTTTCTGCTGTGACCTTAAGAGTCATTAAACCCAAAGTTGTTCTTCAGAAGTGTAAGGAATTCCAAAAAATAATGATCATTATCTTAATTTAAGATCCTGTATTACAGAAGCAATACAAATTATAAAAATAGCATTTAAAATGTTTGGATTATTGATAAGAAATCTTCCTACAGAATCTTTCATAGGCTTTAGGAATATATGCCTGGCCAGGAAAACCAACTTCATTTAGATATGAAGTCGCTTCTTTGTCTCAGTTTACCATCCTGAGCAAAAGTGCTTGCCCAAGTTATCTGAAAACATTGGAAACCATACAAAGCTTCTATTAGCAGTACTGAGTAACAAAGAGGTAGGATTTATTAGTCAGCCTTTAAAAATACCTGCAGACAACTGTATGAAAAACTTATCATATTGTATAATCCTTAAGAGTACAGGATTTGGCCAGGTGTGATGGCTCACATCTGTAATCCCAGCACTTGGGGAGGCTGAGGTAGGCAGATCATTTGAGGTCAGGAGTTCAAGACCAGCCTGACCAACATGATGAAACCCCATCTCTACTAGAAATACAAAAAAATTAGCCAGGCATGGTGGTGCATGCCTGTAGTTCCAGCTACTTGGGAGGTTGAGGCAGGAGAATCAGGTGAACCCAGGAGGCAGAAGTTGCAGTGAGCCGCAATCACGCCACTGCACTCCAGCCTGGGTGACAGAGCAAGACTTTGTCTCAAAAAAAAGAAAAAAAAGAAAAAAAAAAAAAAAGGTACAGGATTTGGTCAGACTGCCAAGGTTTAAATTCTACCTCCATCTTTTACTAGTTCTGCGATCTTGGTGGGGGCACTTAGCCTCTCTCTGTCCCAGTTTTCTTCTTGGTAAAAAGGACATACAATTGTATGTATCTCATACGGTTGCTGGGAGAATTAAATGGGGTAATGCACTTAAAGCTCTTCCGCAGTGTCTGGCACATAATAAGATTAGCTTCATAAATATTAGCTATAGTGTAACAAATGAGAACCAATATTGTAAAACCTGCTTCTAACCAGTATAAAGATGAGCAGCATTTGGCTTTGGATTATCCCAAAGAAAAAATGTAAACAGAAAATTATACCTTTTAAAAATATGAGGTCAGGAACAATGGCTCATGCTTGTAATCTCAGCACTTTGAGAGGCTGAGAGAGGTGAATCAATTAAACCCAGGAGTTTGAGACCAGCCTGGGCAGCATATCGAAACTCCGTCTTTACAAAAATTAGACTGCCATGATGGTGTGCACCTGCAGTCCCAGCTAACCGGGAGACTGAGGCAGGACGATCACATGAGCCCTGGAGGTCAAAGCTGCAGTGAGCTGTAATCACACCACTGCACTCCAGCCTGGGTGACAGAGCAAGAACTTGTCTGAGGGAGCAGGGGAAAGATGAGCAATGTGTTAAGAGGACAAGTAATTATAAAACTGAGAGAAGAAACTGCATAGAGCCAAAATATATTTTCCCTGATTTGCAAAAATGGTAACTCTATTTCATCAACATTCCATAACCTTTGCTTATTATTTTGGGGGCTATCTTGGTAGGGGTGATATTGAAAGTAATAATCAGCCAGGCATGGTGTCCTATGCCTGCAATCCCAGCACTTTGGGAGGCCAAGGTGGGCAGATCACCTGAGGTCAGGAGTTTGAGACCAGCCTGGCCAATGTGGTAAAATCCTGTCTCTACTAAAAATACAAAAAATTAGCCAGGCATGGTGACATATGCCTGTAATCCCAGCTACTTGAGAGGCTGAGGCAGGAGAATTGTTTAAACCCAGGAGGCGGGGGTTGCGGTGAGCCGAGATTGTACCATTGTACTCCAGCCTGGACAATAAGATTGGGACTCCATCTCAAAAAAAAAAAAAAAAAACAGAAAAAGAAAAAAGTAATAATCATAATTGCATAATGGCTCTTTATATATGTAGTGCATATACAGCCATGAAGTTGTTTTATAGGCATTTTGCTTTGCAACAGCTCTGTGACAGGTAGTGTTTCCCTGTTTTAATGGTGAAGAACCTGAGGCTTAGAAAATTAAAGGGAACACTGTAAAGGCACAGAACTGGGACACAAACACAAGATTTAACAAATTCCTGAATCTTTTTCCACAGTGGTGTGGAGAATATGGATAAAGTAATTTATATGCTCAATATAAGTAATGAATCAGAAGTATTCAATTGAATTTAGTTTGCTTCAAAAATTCAGTCACTTCTGCTTAAATAATTTTAAGGTTAAATTAAGAAGAATTGATGCAAATGCACATATCATTTGGGGACAAATTTTGATTTTTTTCTTATTATTGAAAAATAGGGTCTTGATGTTATTCTCTTCCATTTAAAAATTGGAATACACATAAAGTACAAATGGCATCAACGTATTATTTCAACATTCAAGCAAAATTAGGATATTGCTTTCAGAATTGGTGTTTTAAAGCAGAGTATTGTTGTGGAACATAACTAACATATAAATGACTATCAACCTATGTTTCTCTATTCTTAAAATGGTATATAAACTACAAGTAAACCCAACAGTTCTGTGATAATTGACATGAAGCTCAAGGGGAGAAAATCAATGTGAGGTCAAAAGTTCAAATTAAAATGGAAAGAATAGGTCTATTATCTGAAAGGATTCATAAAGCTTCTTATAGATATATCTAAATGTGTTTTTATCCTAAGAAATATTTGAATCCTGAATAGCTTAGATATTTACATGCTTTATAGAAAAGATGTGAACCAAATGATCTAAGTTACTTTCTAGCTCTGCAGCTCTGTGACACTTCAGTGGCTTTTGTAGTATATTATTATTATTTTTGTTTTGTTTTTTTTTTTTTTTGGAGACGGAGTTTTGCTCTTGTTACCCAGGCTGGAGTGCAATGGCGCGATCTCGGCTCACCGCAACCTCCGCCTCCTGGGCTCAGGCAATTCTCCTGCCTCAGCCTCCTGAGTAGCTGGGATTACAGGCACGTGCCACCATGCCCAGCTAAATTTTTGTATTTTTAGTAGAGACGGGGTTTCACCATGTTGACCAGGATGGTCTCGATCTCCTGACCTCGTGATCCACCCGCCTCAGCCTCCCAAAGTGCTGGGATTACAGGCTTGAGCCACCGCGCCCGGCCTATTATTATTATATATATATTTTTTTAATAAAGACGGGGTTTCACCATGTTGGTCAGGCTGGTCTTGAACTACCGAACTCAGGTGATCCGCCCGCCTTGGCATCCAAAGTGCTTGGATTACAGGCGTGAGCCACCGCACCCGGCCTGTAGTACATTATTAATATTAGTGAACTTTATTGAAAAGAAATTAACTTTTTACATTCAAAGTGGATGAGTTCTTTTTTTTTATTTTATTGTGTTTTAGGTTTTGGGGTACCTAAAAACCTAAAGAACGCACAGGATTGTTGTCAAAGTGGATGAGTTCTAAAAATAATTTCAAAGGTTACTGGGACTAGCATTACTTTAACAAAAACTTGCTTTTTCAACTATTATGATATCATTGCCATTTACATTTTCAAATGAGGGATGTCTAATCCAGGTCTCTACAAATGCCGTAATTCATTCCTTTTTATTTATATCACAGTATTTTTGGGTTTGTTTTATTTTTTGAGAAGGAGTCTTACTCTTTCACCAAGTTGGAGTGCAGTGGTGCAATCTCGGTTCATTGCAACCTCCACCTCCCAGGTTCAAGCAAGTCTCTTACCTCAGCCTCCCGAGTAGCTGGGATTACATGCATGTGCCACCACACTCAGCTAATTTTTGTATTTTTAGTAGAGACAGGGTTTCACCATGTTGGCCGGTATGGTCTCCATCTCCTGACCTCATGATCCAGCAGCCTCAGCCTCCCAAAGTGCTGGGATTACAGGCGTGAGCCACCACGCCCGGCCATACCACAGTTTCTTTATCCACTTGTTGGTTGATGGGCATTTGGGTTGATTCCACGATTTTGCAATTGCCGACAACATGTGTTTTTATTAAACTGTGGAAGAAGGGAGTCTAATCCAAACTCTTTACTTTTCATTAACTATTTAAGTCATTTTAAAACGTTTATTTTTTTTTTTTTGAGACTATGTCTCACCTTGTTGCCAGGCTGGAGTGCAGTGGTAGGATCACAGCTCACTGTAACCTTGACTTCCTGGGCCCAAGGTATCCCCTTGCCTCAGCTTCCCGAGAAGCTAAGGCTACAGAGTTGAGTCACCATGCCCAACTAATTTTTAATTTTTTTATGGAGACAGGGTTTCACTATGTTGCGCTGGCTGGCCTCAAATTTCTGGGCTCAAGCAGTCCTCCCACCTTGGCCTCCCAAAGTGCTAGGATTATAGGCATAAGCTACCATGTCCAGCTTTTAAATATTTCATTTAGGACTTTTACGTGCCACTCTTCCAGTCACTGATGATACATAAGTGTACAAAACAGACAAATAGGCCGGGCACGGTGGCTCAAGCCTGTAATCCCAGCACTTTGGGAGGCCGAGGCGGGCGGATCATGAGGTCAAGAGATCAAGAGCATCCTGGCCAACATGGTGAAACCCTGTCTCTACTAAAAAACAAAACAAACAAACAAAAAAATTAACTGGGCGTGGTGGCGTGTGCCTGTAGTCCCAGCTACTTGGGAGGCTGAGGCAGGAGAATTGCTTGAACCCGGGAGGCAAAGGTTGCAGTGGGCTGAGATTGTGCCACTGCACTCCAGCCTGGCGCCTGGTGACAGAGTGAGACTCTGTCAAAAAAAAAAACAAAAAAAAACAGACAAATATCCCTTCCCTTGTGACATTCTAATATGGGGTGATTGACAATAGACACAATAAATAAGACAAAATTTATAATATGCTAAATCATGATAAGTGCTATGGATAAAAAGACAAACCAAATAAGGGGGTTAGAAAATGTTGGTGAGGAAGAGTGG
Source organism: Sapajus apella (assembly GCF_009761245.1). Lineage (NCBI taxonomy): Eukaryota > Metazoa > Chordata > Mammalia > Primates > Cebidae > Sapajus > Sapajus apella. The sequence continues at coordinate 20,049,314 of NW_022436958.1, forward strand.
TGAAGGCCTATGCTTATAATCTCAGTGCTGCACGAGGCCAGGGCAGGAAGATTGCTTGAGGCCAGGGCTTCAGCCAACCTGGGCAACACGGTGAGTGAGATTGTCTCTACAAAAAATTTAAAAATTTGCCAGGCAGGCTGGGCATGGTGGCTCACATCTGTAATCCCAGCACTTTGGGAGAGTGAGGCAGGTGGATCACCTGAGGTCAGGAGTTTGAGACCAGCCTGACTAACATGGTGAAAACCCATCTCTACTAAAAATACAAAAATTTTATCTTGTGGTGATGCATGCCTGTAATCCCAGCGATTTAGGAGACTGAGGCAGGAAAATCGATTGAACTTAGGAGGCAGAGGTTGCAGTGAGCCGAGATCGAACCACCGCACTCCAGCCTGGGTGACAGAGTGATACTACATTTCAAAAGAAAAAAAAAATTGCCAGGCAAGGTGGCACACTCCTGTAATTCCAGCTACTCAAGAGGCTGAGGTGGGAGGACCACTTGAGCCAGGGAGGTTAAGGCTGCAGTGAGCTACAGCCTGGGTGACGGAGTGAGATTCTCTCGAAAATAAAAAGTTTTAAATAGTGTGGTAAGAGAAGGCCTCACTGAGGAAGTGACATTCTAGTTAAATCTGCAAAAGAGTGAAGAGTATTCTAAGCAGAGAGAATATCAGGTGGAAACTTCAACATCCTTGATGTAAAATGTGTTTTGTAAAGAAACAGCAAGGCTCTGTAGTTGAAATGAAGTAAAGTAGCGGGTAAGTGATAGGAGATAAGGTCAGGGAAATTGGTTGGTAGATGGTGAAACCATCTTTGGCAAAAATATAATAGTGAGAGAAATCTATGATAACTGATTCCATCTCGCTTCTAACTTCACAAGCCAACTATCCTGTCCTTGCTCTTTCATGGGCATAGTATGGGAGGAATTTAATTTAAAGTTTAACCATAAAGCAAGAATAATACCCCCTTCCCAAAACTAACCCTCTACTTGTCTGGGGACTGAATCCATCTTTGTAAAACTAATGAAAGGCCCCAAGGTTGGAATTATCGGAGGGCCTGAATTCTGCTGAGTTATAAACATAGTTAAGAGATAACCAGCCATTGTTCCCTAGCTTGCTTAGTGCTCAGGAGTCATGTAGCTACAGGTCACAAGATTTGTAACTTCCCCAGCTGTTCCTATAGATAATGTCACTGTTATAAAGCCAAGGAGTGGTCTTTGTGATTTTTTTTTTTTCTTGTGACTGAACCTCCCTCTATCGCCCAGGGTGGAGTGCAGTGGCGCAATGTCTGCTCACTGCAACATCCCCCTCCTGGGTTCAAGCAATTCTCCTGCCTCAGCCTCCTAAGCAGCTGGGCTTACAGGCACCCCTGCCACCGTGACTGGTTAATTTTTGTATTTTTAGTAGAGATGGGATTTCACTATGTGGGCCAGGCTGGTCTTAAACTCCTGACCTCAAGTGTTCTGCCCACATTGGCCTCCCAAAGTGCTGGGATTACAGGTGTGAGCCACCACAATCCACCCATGACATTTTTCAGACTTTTCCATTCTGGTAAACAGACTGAGGCTACTCAGACCTGTGACTCATACCAACAAACTGGTCCTGTGACCCCACCCAGAAACTGACTGCATATGAAGACAGTTCCAACATGCCTATGATTTCATCTCCAACCAGTCAGCAGCAGCCATTTCTAAATCCCCTGCCTGCCAAATTATCCTTTAAAAACTCTAGCCTCCAAGCTCTCCAGGAGGCAGATTTGAAAAAATCTCTCCCATCATTTCACTTTGCTCCCTTACAATAATCAAATCTTTGCTGCAACACCACTGACTCAGAGTATTGGCTTTTCTGTGCAGTGAGCAAGAATAACCCATTGGGGGCCATGGAAAGGATGTTGGCTTTTGCTCTGAATAAAAGGAGAAGCCCTTGAAAGATTTTGACAAGAGGAATGGCCCAATTTTAATTCACAAATGTACTCTGGGTGCTGAGTTGAAAACAGATTGATTTGGGGCAAAGAAGAAAGCAAGGATGCAAGTTAGGAAGTTATTTCAACAATCCATGTGAAAGATAGGGGATAGGACCAAGATGGTAGCAGTGTTGATGGTGAGAGGTGTTTAGACTGAATATATTTTGCAGGTAGATATCCAAAGCTGAGAAGACTTTAGGCCCAGAGAAGCTGTGGCTTGACCAATGCAGCCTATTATTATTGGCAGAGCTGGCAATAAATTGCAGGTCTTCCACCCAGTCATATCTTTCCCAATAAAATAATCTTACCTGTATAAAAGTTGACATAACTGATCCTCTGAATCACAATGGAAAATGAAAAATACTACTTAAATCAATGTGTCAGGCTGCATGATTTAAAACTAAATGAAAATATTTCCAAGTCTCCTTATAGTATATATTACTGTATCCTAAAGTTCAAACTCATTTGCCTGGCATACAGGAAAGGTAAAATTTGACTTTCTTTTTTCCTGTATATCAAAGTAGTTAACATCTGAGTTGATTCCTTCAGTTATTCATGTTTTCTTGGTGTTTGGCTTTCTTAAGATTGCAATCTCACTCTGTCACCCAGGCTGGAATCACAAGATTTGTGGCAGTGGCATCACTGTAGCTTTATTCGTGTATTTTAAAAACAATTATTGAGGCTGGGCTTGGTGGCTCATGCCTGTAATCTTAGCACTTTGGGAGGCCAAGGTGGATGGATTATGAGGTCAAGAGATCGAGACCATCCTGGCCAACATGGTGAAACCCCGTCTCTACTAAAAATGTAAAAATTAGCTGGGCATGGTAGCATGCACCTGTAGTCTCAGCTACTCAGAAGGCTGAGTCAGGAGAATCACTTGAACCCAGGAGGCGGAGTTTGCAGTGAGGTGACATCACGCCACAGTACTCCAGCCTGGTGACAAAGCTAGATTCTGTCTCAAAAAAAAGATTCTTGAGTGCCTATTAAGGTTATAGGATCTGGATGTTAGCTATTTCCTGACTCTGCTGAAACCTCACCTTGGCTGTCCTCAGGCACTGCTGGTCACTTATTCATTTGTGCTCCTGGGGCACTGAAACATACCTATTAGTACTTATCATTCCGAATTGCATTTATTTAACTGCCTGCTTTCCTCATTAAATTTTAAACAGTTAATTTCAGGATTAAGTATTATTATTTTTTTTTAACTTTTTTTTTTTTTTTTTTTTTTGAATAAAGACAGGGTTTCGCCTTGTTGGACAGGCTGGTTTCAAACTCCTGACCTCAAGTGATCCACCAGCCTCAGCCTCCCAAAGTGCTGGGATTACAGGCGTGAGCCACCGTGCCCAGCCCAGGATTAAGTATTATTTATCTGTGCATTTTCAGAAGCTGGTACAGTGTCCCTCATATTGTAGGTGTTCATTGAAGAGTGATTCGATCACTTATTCTCAGAAGAATATATTTGGGACCACTTTCTGATTTTTCTTTCATCTCATTCTCAGCAAGGTATGTAATCAATAAAAAAGGATCACTGAAAAGTTACACAATTTTATATGATTAATGCCAGTCATTAGGTAAACCTGAGACTTTGATTATTACAATTAAACATATGCCAGGAGATGAAAAATATGGTTAGTTTGATGATTTGGGGCAAAGTCTTAATGAATAGGCAATGGTTTCTTATTTGTGTCTTGTGTATTCAAGTTCCTAAACAAGCTACTAAAAATAAGTCACTTTATTCCTTAATTTACCAAATATTTATTGAGCACCTATTATGTTTGGATTTTCCAAACACTGTTAGTTCATGAGATGCTTTTAGGTGATACATGGACATTTTACAATTTTTCTTTATTTTATATATATTCAAGTGTAATTTCTGGAATTTTTTCTTAGGAAAAAGTTACATTTTTTCAAAAGTAAGTTGATTCCCTACTCAGGCATGTTGGCACATGCCTGTAGTCCCAGCTACCTGGTAGGCTGAGGTAGGAGGATTGCTTGAGCCCTGGAGTTCCAGGTTGCAGTGAGCTATGATTATATCATTACTCTTCAGCCTGAGCAACAGAGACCCCACCTCTAAAAATAAAAATAAAGAATAACGAGTAAGTTGATTTGAAGAAAGATGTTACATTAGACTGGGTATCATGGCTTATGCCTCTAATCCTAGCGCTTTGGGAGGTCAAGGTGGGCAGATCACAAGGTCAGGAGTTCAAGGCCAGCCTGGCCAATATGGTAAACCCTCATCGCTAATAAAAATACAAAAATTAGCTGGACGTGATGGTGGGCAGCTGTAATTTAAGCTACTCGGGAGGCTGAGGCAGGAGAATTGCTTGAACCCAGGAGGTGGAGGTGAGCCCTCTGAAGGTTCACTGAAAGTCACTGACGTGAGGCAGATTAATAGGAGAAAAGGCATTCAAATTTATTTAACATGTTTACAAGGGGAGAAACACAGTGATTACCCAACCACTGTGGTTCTGAAGCTTATATACCATCTTGGCTTGTGTTACGGGAGGAGGAAGAAGTGGAATTCTGTTGAGGGGATTATTAGGGAGAATGAGTGAATCAGAGAACAGAGATTAATTTGTACATTGTCTTGTGAAAGGTTCTGTTCAGGTGTAGGTTCTTCTTGGCCTTACAGGGAGGGGAAGAAAAAACCGTTATTCCTTTAGATGGATCTGGATTGCAGGTGGGTAAAGGCTTAGGGAGAGACTGTGGAGTGCAGGATAGGGGAAGGTCAGGGAGACCCCGAGGCTTGTCATTTCAGCATGTCAACATGCCATATTTTGGAGTACTGTTTTCTAAACCCCAACAACTGTGAATTATGATTGCTGATAATGAAGCTTAGTTTTATTTAAAAATGGCATTTTTTGGCTGGGCGCAGTGGCTCAAGTCTGTAGTCCCAGCATTTTGGGAGGCCGAGGCGGGTGGATCATGAGATCAAGAGATCGAGACCATCCTGGTCAACATGGTGACACCCCGTCTCTACTAAAAATGCAAAACATCAGCTGGGCGTGGTGGCACGTGCCTGTAATCCCAGCTACTCAGGAGGTTGAGGCAGGAGAACTGCCTGAACCCGGGAGGCGGAGGTTGCGGTGAGCCGAGATCGCGCCATTGCACTCCAGCCTGAGTAACAAGAGTGAAATTCCGTCTCAAAAAAAAAAAAAAAAAAAAATGGCATTTTTTTGTTTTAAGGAAAAAAGCTTCAACATTCTAGTTCTTTTGTTGTTGATGCTGTTTCTGGTGGCTTTACATTTATCTGTCTGAATGACATAAAGCCTCCTTACTGATAGGTCTCATTGGGATCTCTTCCTTTCCCCATATTTTCTCTTCTGGTTTTCTTCTTATTTTTTTTTTTAGCCTCTTTTGCTTTCTTTTATAATCATCATTCTCCTTATCATCAAGAACAAGATTGAAGAGACAGAATGTGGTTGAGTTTGCATTTACAAGAGGAGGAAATTGGTCTTCTACCATCTCCTTAAATTTTCAACTGTGTTTTTATAGTGAAATGAGTATCAAAACATATAATTTTAGGTACCAATTAAAAACTTTTAAGTGCTCTATGGCTATTCTGTTTTTCTTAACCAAATCCACTGTCTTATTTAAAATAAAAGGTGATGCTGACTAAAGTTACATAGCATTTTTAAGGTCTGACAAACTTTGAAACAGCGCTCTTATTTGGAATGCAGAAAACTGTAGAATAGAAAACGATTTTTTTTTTTTTGGTCCAACAATGTATTTTCCCATTGGGTTTATTCCAAATCCTACTATTCCTACATGAAATAATTATTTAACTATTTAATGAAATATTTGGCATCCTAACAAATGCTCAGATTTGATTGCAAGGTGGTTAACTCTAGTCAGATTCTTTTAAGAGATTAATACAATGAAATATACATCTCTATCAGATGAATTTCTACCTATTTTGCATCTCTTAAAATATCAGCTAGATAATATTAAAGTCCCATAATTTCTCCTATTTTAGTTTCAGTTGCATAATTTTACTATTTATTTATTTGAGATGGAGTCTCACACTGTTGCTCAGGCTGTAGTGCAGTGATGCAGTCTCAGCTCACTGCAATCTCCGCCTCCTGGGTTCAAGCAATTCTCCTGCCTCAGCCTCCCAAGTAGCTGGGACTACAGGCATGCACCACCACGCCCAGCTAATTTTTTTGGATTTTTAGTAGAGACAGGGTTTCACTATGTTGGTCAGGATGGTCTCGATCTCCTGACCTCGTGATCTGCCTGCCTTGGCCTCCCAAAGTGCTGGGATCACAGGCATGAGCCACTGTGCCCAGCCTTATTTTACAATTTAAAGGTTGGTCAATAGAAACTGAGGTGATATAAAACCAAAACTAATTTTATTTCATTTAGCATCTATTGATCATACCTTGAGCTGTTTAAATCTTTTTTTGCTGCAACCTCCTATAAGGTCATTTACACATTGAAAATATAAGTTGATATATAAGAAGGAGATACCTGGAGAACTACTAATAGATCATTTAGATCTCATTTTTTCTCATTACATCTCCTGGAATGTTAGTGAATGAGGTTTATATGCCATAGGATGCTAGAAGGGATTCGAGATACAATGCTCCTTGGTGCATATTCACTGTAAAAGCAGTGAAGCCCAAGTAATCCTCCAAAACACAAGTGGATGAGACATGTATTTTTCATGGAATGTTTTTTCTTCATTGGATCTACTCACATATTATTTATTGATAGCCTACAGAATAGAGTTTATTCACAATTAATGTGCATGCAAATCATCCAGGAAACTTCTTAAATTGCAGATTCTATATAGTAGGTCTGAGGGCTGGGCATGGTGGCTCATGCCTGTAATCCCAGCACTTTGAGAGGCAGAAGTGGGAAAATAACCTGAGGTCAGGAGTTTGAGACCAGCCTGGACAGCTTGGTGAAACACCATCTCTACTAAAAGTACAAAAATTAGCCACATGTGGTGGTGCATGCCTGTAATCCCAGTTACTTGAGGGGCTGAGGCAGGAGCATTGCTTGAGCCTGGGAGGCAGAGGTTGTAGTGAGCAAAGATTGCGCCACTGCACTCCAGCCTGAGCGACAGAGTGAAACTCGTTCTCTCTCTCTTTCCCTTTCTGTGTGTGTGTGTGTGTGTGTGTGTGTGTGTGTGTGTGTGTGTATGTGGTCTATGGTAAGGTCTGAGATTCTACATTTCAAATAAGTTCCCAGGTGATGCTTTTATTACTAATACAGGAACCACTCTTTGAGTAACAAAGGTCTAGAATAGGTTCTTCAACATGGTGTAGTCTGAGGACTACCTACATCTGAATTAGCTGGGGAGCGGTGCTCATTAGAATGCAGATCCTCAGTCCCTAAACTGTTTTTACAGAGTCAAAATCTGTGTAGGTACCCCTTTACTCCAAGGAATAAGTATTTTACACAATCATTGCAGGTTATTTTTACATACGCCAAATTAAAAACAACGATGACTTTGCATCAAATAGCCTGCAGTTTTGTACTTTTCCTGGGGGCAGAAAGAGGTTGAGTAGGTAGTAGAAGAGCACTAAAAGGTAACAGTTGTTTGCCCTACTTAGAAATACTGTCTGATATGTGGATCACGAAAATGTTCATGCTAACATTTTAGCTTCAACTCTTTAGAGTCTGCTAAAGAGTTGAATGAAAAAAAAATCCCCAACCCTTATTCTTTAATCTTTTATCTTAGATTATTCCCAAAGTCCTCTTTTGAAGCTACTCATATTTGTAATCTACTAACCCAAAATATGTCTTGCCTTAGAGTATGATGTAAGACTAATTTTAAGGCAATGAACCTCTTCCTGTTGATGTTTTTTCCCTCACTTTTCTTTCTGCCTCTCTTCTGTTTATCATTAAATACCCAGCTCTGGTATCCCCTTCTCCTGATTTTCCTTAAGAATGCTAGTAAGAGATGTTAAAAAGTACTTAAGTCAGCTGCAGTAGCTCATGCCTGTAATCCCAGCACTTTGGTAGGCTGAAGAGGGAGAATGGCTTGAGTCCAGGAGTTCAAGACCAGCCTGGGCAACCTAGTAAGAACACATCTCTACGACAACAATAAAAAATTAACCAGGCACGGTGGTGCAGGCCTGTGGTCCCAGCTACTTGGGAGGTTGAGGTATAGGAGCATTGCTTGAGCCCAGGAGTTTGAGTTTATAGTTAGCTATGATTGGGCCATTGCATTCTAGCCTGGATGGTACAGTGAGAAAAGTATTTAAAATGTTCATCAACTTTGACTCAATTTCACTTACAGGATATATCCTTAAGAATCAATTTGACAAATCTTTTTATAGTTCATAAATGTGATGATTAGGTTTTTATCCTGTTGTGTGTGATGTGCCTCCCTCAAACCTTGTCATGATGTTGGCACATTACCCATCTGATTTTTTTTTAATATATATATATATTTTTCTTTTGTTTTTTGGAACACACAGGCAGCCTTCATATATATATTTTTTGAAGATGGGGTTTCACCATGATGGCCAGGCTGTTCTTGAACTCCTGACCTCAGGTGATCCGCCCACTCTGCCTCCCAAAGTGCTAGCATTACAGGCCTGAGCCACCGCACCCGGCCACCCACCTGATGTTAAAGAATCAACTGGACAAGGATACAAAGATATTCAAAGTAATGTTATCTGTAATACAGATTAGAAACTGCCTTTATAGGTTCTTGAATAGGCAGTAAGCAGAATAAATTAGGGTATACCTTTCTATTAAAATACTACGTAGCCAGTAAAAACAAAGATATAGATTAACATTTCTTGACACTGAATGATGTTCTCAATATTTTGTTAAAAAAAAAAGAGGATTTATAGGGCATATTAATAATAATGCTAATATTAAAAATAAATACCATATTTAGTTACTGGTGTGGTCTAAGTGCTTAGAATGGAGACCTCAATAAATATTTGCTAGGTGAATAAATATGTTGAGAGCTTTACATGCCCCAGGGAGTGTTCTAAGAACCGTATTTTTATCTTTTAATTTATCTTTACAATATTCCACTGAGGTAGGTCCCATTACTCATATATTACAGATGAGGAAACTAATGCTCAGAGAGATTAAGCAGATTGCCTAAGATCATAAAGGTAGTAAGTGACAAGACTTGGTTTTGAATGATCTGATTCAAAGCCCATGTCTTCACATATTTTTGCTTTCTATTATTTTTTATAAGTTTTATGTATATATCGTAGAAATCACTCAAAATATTTATAGCACGTTATTAGGTTGGTGCAAAAGTAATTGCAGTTTTTGCCATTAAAAGTAATAACACTGGGTTAATTGTGAACCAAGTGGTCAGATTATAGGGTCTGGGTTTCTTTTTTCCTCTTTCAACTATATATTTTCATGTTTCCAAAATAAACATGAGTTCTTTCTGTAATAAAATACCTACACTAAAAAGAGCATTTTTGGTTGGTTTTACCACCACTGACAAAAAAGCCTTTATGGCATTTTTCATTCTGGAAAGAAAATTGTTTCCTTGCCATGCTATCTCAGGACACACTTCCACATCTGTTTTCTGCTCTTTTTATTCTTTTATGGTAATTATCATTTCAGTGTCATTCTCTCCAACTTGACTAAATTGGAGAATGTATTTTATTTATCTTTGTATTTTGGGGGCTAATATGGTGCCTGGAGGATCAGATATATATCCAAAGAGATTGATTGAATTGAAAAAGAATCTTAAAATAGTAAAATCAGTGTTTGTCATTCCATTTTTCTTTGCCCCATTCCTTGTGCAGTAAAATATTATGTATTTTTTCCTAGGTTCTGCCAAGGCAGAGCTGGTCTCCACTGCCCTTTATCTCCTACCACTAAGAGCAGTAGCCAGTAAGTGTAAAAAATCAAAACAAAGCACTTTCCTATCTCCCGAATGGAGTAAAAGCAGTGAAGCCCAAATAATGCTTAGCTACCAAAAGCCACGCCAGGTGGCTAATCGAAAGGGTATTGATTTTAGCCAGTAAATAGCCCTTAATATAGTTGGAACCTGGGTTGAATATGCAGCTTGGTAATTAGCTAATAAAGCAAACAAGGGCTGGAGAGAATGTGGCTCAGTTGGATAAGCAGCAGCCCATCATCCAGGAAGCTTGCCTATATCTAAGACCTTCTCATATGAAGGATTCAGGTTACCTTCAGGACTCCATGCTAGTGTTTCCAGCCATTAAATAAGGAAAAAAACTATAAACTTATCATAGAATATGAGATATAACTAAAAGCAGTTGTAAATGTTTTGCAAATATTATATTCAATAGTATTGCTTCCTGAAGACAGATGTTGTGATTTAATAATCTTAAGTGACAGGGTTTAATAACTATTTTAGATCATCAGGATAATGTTTAGTGTTCTAGGATAATTATTAAACAATTCTCAGCTTGTTAAATCATCTGATACTACAGACGAATCTATAGTTTGATTACTTCTCAGATTATCCTGCAACTGCTCAAGGACACGGTGAAGTGGTAGAGGCCAGTATGGCAAAGAGAGAGAGGAAGAAGAAAATCAGGGATACAGAGTCAGAGAGCTAACATGTAAGGAAACAGATTAAAATCCAAGGACTTAGATCAAAGGTGGTAAATTTGAAGACCAGATGGGAGCTTTAGCATCCAAATGCATTATATCAGACCTGCACCTTTTTTTGTTTTGTTTCGCTGCCTTTTTAAGGTTTCACTGCTAATATTTTCCTAAAGTCAAAAAAGCGTCTTACACAAAAATTCCAGATTTCCAGTTTATTTTGAAAATTCAGAGTATTTAGTAACACAGGGCTTAATTCCCCCATCACAACAATGGACAAAAGCTTTGTAGAGGCTGCTACTTTTATTTATGCTAAAAATTTTGATTATGGAAATCTTAAAGCTTATTGTAAATTAGAAAGAAAAATATCTATTAATCTACCTCTAAATTCAATAACTTAATACTTTGCCATATTTATTAAGAACAGTTTCCTACATAACGTCAATATTAACACATTGAAAAAAATGTAATTTCCTTATGCCATGTTCACTCATTCATATTCAAATTTCCCCATTGTTTCTAAAATGTAATATATATTCATTTTCTTTTTTCTTTTTTTTTTTTCTGGAGGCAGGCTCTTGCTTGTCACTCAGTCTGGAGTGCAGTGATGTCATCCTACCCCACTGTAACCTCAAACTACTGGGCTCAAGTGATCCTCCAGCCTCAGCCTCCTGAGTAGCTGAGATTACAGGTGCATACCACAACTAGCTAATTTATTTATTTCACTCTTTATAGAGACAAAGTTTCACTATATTGCCTAGGATCTTCCTGCTTTGATCACCCAAAGTGCTGGGATTACAGGAGTGAGCCACCATGCCTGGCCTGCATTTATCTTCTTTTCAAGCCATTATTCAATTAAAACACATGCTTTGTATTTGATTATGTCACCTAAGTCACTTTTACTCCAGGTTAGACCCTATCTCCCTTTCTTTTCTTCTGTGACAATATTGTTGAAGAGGAACCACTTGTCTTGTTGATTAGAGTTCATACCTAAGGGGTCAATTAACTCAGGTTAAGTATTTGGGGAAAAAATTATCTAGAAGTGATGGTTCAGACTATACATTACGTCACAAAAAGATGTGGTTAATTTCCGGTTGTCCTAGCTGATCACAAAAAGTTTGATACTAGGTTAATGTAGACAGCTAACCCCTTTGGATGTGGCATGCTTTCTTCAATTTGCCACAGACCCCACCACTACTTGTTTTACACTAGCCTAATGAACTCACATTACCTTGCCTGGGAGGCATATGTGAAATCTGACCTAACATATATCACGTGCTATACTCTGGGTGTGTGATAAAAGTATATACTCCTTGTATTAGTCTGTTTTCATACTACTGTAACGAACTGCCTGAGACTGGGTACTTTATAAAGGAAAGAGGTTTCATTGACTCACAGTTCAGCATAGCTGAGGAGGCCTCAGGAAACTTACAATCATGGTAAAAGGTGAAGGGGAAGCAAGACATCTTAACAAGACAGAAGGAAGAAGTGCCCAGCAAAAGGAGAAGAGCCTTTTATAAAGCCATCAGATCTCATGAGAACTCACTCACTGTCATGAGAACAGCATAGGGGAACTGCCCCCATGATTCAGTTACCTTCACCTGGTCTCTCCCTTAACACCTGGGGATTACAATTCAAGATGAGAGTTGGCGGGGGACACAAAGCCTAACCATATCACTCCTGTATCAATAGAATAATGCCTGGTATGCAAGTGGTACTCAACAATACCCATTGAATGACTGAAGTTAAAGATATCTAAATTAGACACACCTGGAAGGGAATAGGACATGAGGAAGATTTTGGCAATGCATATTCCTAAACTACATGTAGCTCAGAGAAGTCTTTTGTCCTTATATATAGAGAGAGCAAACTGGAGAGGCTGCCAGCTATAGGACATGATTTTTTTCTTTGAACTGGAAGGAAAGATACAATCCCAGTGGAATTTTTTTTTTTTAAAGGAAGAATAAATTTAAGATTCTGTGGCAGTCAAAGGTTTTTGTTATGAAGGGCTCTGATGCAGATTGGGCTTTCCAGAAGCAGATATTGAGATGGAATGTGACATGCAGGTGATTTATTAGGATTAATACTTCTGAAAGGAAGAGGGCAGAAGCAGAATCGGGCAGAGGGAGAAATTGGATTGTGATGCAGTCTCAATCAACACTTGTGGGAGTTCTAGAGCATATATGGCCCATCAGATTTATTTTCCAATTTTCTGGCTGAGTCTCTATAACCTGGCCTCATTCACTTGTAGGATAAGAACTAACTCAGCAAAGGAATGACCTTGACTGAGGCAGCTCTGCAGTCCAGACAAATTTTGAAGGGGCTGGCTGCTGAAAGCCACTTGCTGAAGATGCTTCCAGGAGCTAGAAAAATAAGTCCTGCTTGAAAGAGGAACTCAGTGGTAGAGCCATCTGTCTGCCACGGACCCCACATTTAAAATTCTGCTCTTAACTCTAAATGAGGCTGTGGAGATAGTTACTGAAGTATACTTTTGCTAAGAATTAGTTGGATAATTGTAAACACTCAAATTATACTGTTATTTTTTAGGAAAGTACAAAATAAAATAGTCCAGGCATCTCTCAATTTTACAAGGATCTGGTATTGCTTGAATGCCCCACAGGATACAAAATTGAGCCCATTTACATGGTTGTAAACTGCTTTGGCATTCTGAATTAAAAACATCCTACAAATGTAAATGATGTACTGAAGATCTAGCTCTAGAAAGATAGATTGGTATTAGTGCCAAAGGGAAATAAACGGAGAAAGCTGTGTTAGTTTCTTATTGCTGTTATAACAAATTGCCACAGACATGCTTGTTAAAGCAATGGAAATTATTGACTGACAGTTCTAGAGGCCAGAAGTTGAAAATCAGCATCACTGGGCTGAAATCAAGGGGTCAACAGGGTTGCACTCTTTCTGGAGACTCTAGGGAGAATCCATTCTGTGTTTCTTCCAGTTTCTGGTGGCTGCAGGCCTTTCTTGGTTTGTGTCTGCATTACTCCAATCTCTGTATTCAGGGTCACTTTGTCTTCTGTTCTGTTGTGTGCATACAATCTTCCTGTTTTTCTCTTTGAAGGATATGTATGATTGCATTTAGAGCCCACATCCATAATTTAGGGTAATCTCTCTATTTCAAGATACTTAATCACAGGCCTGGTATGGTGGTGCCTGCCTGTAATTCCAGCGCTTTGGGAGGCTGAGGCGGGTGGATCATGAGGTCAGAAGTTCAAGACCAGCCTGATCAACATGGTGAAACCCTGTCTCTACCAAAAATACAAAAATTAGCCCGACATGGTAGCATGCACCTGTAATCCCAGGTACTCAGGAGGCTGAGGCAGGAGAATCGCTTGAACCACCCGGGAAGCAGAGGTTGGTTGCAGTGAGCCAAGATCCCACCACTGTACTGCAGCCTGGGCAACAGAGCAAGACTCCATCTCTCAAAAAAAAAAAAAAAAAAAAAAAAAAAAAAAGATACTTAATCACATCTGCAACTTTCCCTCTTCTCCCCACCGCTGGGCCCAATAAGGTAAAATTGACAGGTTTCAGAGATCAAGATGTGAAGAGCTTTGGGGAGGCCATTATTCAGTCTACCACAGGGTAGCTTCTCAGTCTTTGCTTTAGCTCTCATTAGGCTGCAGACTATTTGCTTTCTACCTACTGAAACAGCAGGAACAAAAAGAACACCCTATGTAAAGTGAAAGGACACCCTACGTCCAGGGTGGGCTTCATGGTGAAAAAACTAGAATTTCATCCTCCAGCACTTTGAGACTCACTTTACGAAGGCATCTTTGTGAGGGCAGGACTTTTGCTGTATTTCAAAACTCTAAGAGGACCAGATTGACAGTAAAGAACACAATAAAAATTGACTTGTACCGCATTTGACTATTGAAAGATATTTTTAGAATACACAGTACATGCAATAGCTAGGGCTGCAAGAATAGAAAAAAAAAAAAAGAAAAAAAGAAAAAGAATACACATTACGCTAGATTTACTAGAAAAAAAGGTTCTAGATGCCCTGATGCCAGTTTCTAGCTGTTTCTCATGTGTCAAGTTGTCTCGCTCTCAGAAACTTCGCTGAGTTAAGCAGGAAGGGAACAGGATTATTTATTTACAGCAGGGTCTAGAGAATTTTAAAATAATAGACTTTCCATTAAATTGTAAAATTTCTCCTTGAGGGATGTTACATTTAACCATTCTCTCCTTCTTTATGCCTCCCGAAAGAGCTCTTTCAAAAATGAACTTTAATTTGTAACTGAAGGATAACAGAACAAAGATTATCTGCTTTCCTGTCTTCCATCTTCAGGCTTTATATGATGATTTTGCTGATAGAGGAGGAATGAAGGAGATTTGCTTTTCAGGCCAAAGAACAGCACCTGTTACCCTCTGGCCTATGCTCCCTATGTGTAAAACACTTTCTTTGTGGCTTAGCAGAAATTAGGTCAACGCCTACATGTTTCAAAGCTAAGATACAACATCCTCACTTTAAAGCTAATCATGTACAGACATAAATCCTGTCTGTTGCTATTGTTGTGCTAGTTTTGCTATTCAAATTCATTCATTTTCCTTTTTAAAAATCACATTATAACATTATAAACAGTGGTCAAGTTTATTTTAAGCATTTACTGATGAGATTTAAACCATTTCCAGGTTATATAAAATATATTCAGATGTAGGGCTGAACAAATCTCCAGCTTTTTGGGTTATTAACAGTCAGCTCAGTTACCTCTTTCACTGGGATGGTAACTAAGCTTTACTCTGAAAAACTCAATTCTCTATTTTGTTTCAGCTCCCACACCAGAACTTAATACTTACTCATGATCTCTGCATGAGTTTCTTGGGACATTTCTGCTTACCCACACTTTCCTGCTGTTATTAAACAGGAGGCTATGTTCCAGAGACAACATTATTGAGTTTACATCATCAACATTTATAAAAGCCTGTTTTCAGTGCTGCCCTGTCCTAGGGACAAAGTGGATTCCTGCCTAGGGAAGGAGTACAAATTTCCTTTACCCTCAGGGCTTTTAAATCTAAGTAAGTTTCTTGGTGCCACTTTATATTGATGCTTTAAACATTTATTTTAAGAATATGTTCCCAGTTCTTATAAAGCAGAAATAAAACTCAAAGTACCTATTTAAAAATATATTTAGTATTTTTATTTCATCTTTTCAAGGGACATATATTTTCACTTCATTCTTGATCTTAACTCTTTGTGAATCACTGACATGGAAAGATTTTCTGCTGGATATTTTTAGATGTCTATAACTCTGCTGTTAAGGATTCATGTAACAAGCAGATGGAGATCTACCAAATGAGCTGTTCTTATCTTAAGATCCCACAATGATTGGTCTGATCCTGCTCAAGGATTTAAAATTTTCTTGGACAGCCCTGTTAACCTTTTAGATATTCTGTGTTAGTTTTGTTTACTGGTAAATAGTAAACTTGTAGTCTTTAATTTTTGGTTAACTTCTTAGTGTTTGCAACTACTGTTAACAATGGATAAGATTATGTTAGATGCATATAGTACTTTCTAATTCATGTAAACTATTTAAACTGTACCCGGGCTCTCACGCCTCTAATCCCAGCACTTTGGGAGGCCGAGGTGGGTGGATCACGAGGTCAAGAGATCCAGACCATCCTGGTCAACACGGTGAAACCCCGTCTCTACTAAAAATACAAAAAACATTAGCTGGGCATGGTGGCGCGTGCCTGTAATCCCAGCTACTCAGGAGGCTGAGGCAGGAGAATTGCCTGAACCCAGGAGTCGGAGGTTGCGGTGAGCCGAGATCGCGCCATTGCACTCCAGCCTGGGTAACAAGAGGGAAACTCCGTCTCAAAAAAAATAAATAAATAAAATAAAATAAAATAAAATAAACTGTACCCATATTAAAGAAAATAATGAAAAAAAGATATGTGAACATACAAAGCTCAGAACAAAGTGTTTTGGCAGGATATGCCTGTGGTTTAAGGAAGAGAACCCACATTGTTGATAGTTCTACTGACAACTTACATGCCAGGCATTTTACATATATCACACTCAAACCCAGTTTGGCCATTTACTAGCTGTGTTATCTTCAGCATATTACTTAATAGTTTTGTACCTCAATTTTCTCATTTGGAAGAATGAAACAAAAGAAAACAAAACCAGAAAAACCAAATACTTACATAGTTATGCTGAGAATTAAAGATTACATCACCTTGTTAAGACTAGTGCCTGAGATAAAGCAAACGCTATAAGAATGTTTGATATTAACATTCTTCACTGATAAGGATACTGAGGTTCTTGAAAGCCAAAGAACCAGGCCGTGGTTGAAGAACTTATAAGAGATTATTTGAGCTCACACAACGTGTTCTACACCAAGCAGTTTCTCATTTTAGTCTTGGCTCCATCAGCTAATATTGTAATACTGCTGAGCTTTGGTTTCTTTTTTTTTTGGGACGGAATCTTACACTGCCGCCCGGGCTAGAGTGCAATGGTGTGATCTTGACTCACTGCAACCTCTGCCTCCTGAGTTCAAGAAATTTTCCTGCCTCAGCCTCCTGAGTAACTGGAATTACAGGTGCCCGCCACCATGCCTGGCTAATTTTTTGTATTTTTAGTAAAGACAGGGTTTCACTATATTGGCCAGGCTGGTCAAACTCCTGACCTCGTGAAACGCCCGCCTCGGCCTCCCAAAGTGCTGGGATTACAGGTGTGAGCCACCACACCCGGGCTGGTTTCATTTTTTTTTTTATAAAAGGAAAGTTTGGGGTTAACATTTATAGTCCTGTTTGATTTTAGTATTCCATACATTGTATTTTGAGCTTTGGTAACCAATGAACACTTAATTTGGCTATGGGGAAAATTTTGTCTTGCTCTAGAAATGGGCAAGGACTAAAATAGTTGGGTCTAGGCATGTGGTGGTCATTAAAAGTACATAGTGGACTCATCATTGGAAGGTACCCACCTGGTGGGAAAAGGTCAATCCCGGAAGCTGAGTTTAAGATGTCTTAGTAGCAGGTAGCCTACTCTCCAAGTTTGGGAAGGAAAAAACTTCTTGCCCCCAAAACCTAAAATGCAATAAAAATAATAATAATAAAAATAAAAAAACAAAAACAAAAAACTTTTTGCTCATTTTGTTACATTAGCATATAAGTGACAACCTAAATTCATCTGACAACACTACAAAAACAAAATAAATGAATGGTGGACAAACTTAGGCTTTTGTAAGACAGGAATGGGTGAAAAAGGGAAAGTTTTTCAGATTTTTGTAGCCATGTGAGGATGAAAACCCATGACTATCCTTGAGTTTTCTTAGGCACAGGAGAAAGGAGTTAGGTGGCACCAAAGTTATTTGACACCAGAAATCTGAAAGACAGTAAACAAGAGTTTCATTCCAAATGCTGAGTCATGCTTATGGGGAAGAGGAGAAACACTTAAGACTCTGAATTTCCCTGAGGTCTTGGTCTTCAGTGGATTGCCTTCTGCTGAAATAATTACTTCATGTTTTAAAATTTGGTTATGGTCATTGTTTCCTTTCCCATGCCTCCACTTAGTCTTTCCCCCACTTTTAGTTGTAAACCTGTTCATTTGTTTCATTTGGTTTTAATACTGAAAGCCAAAAAGAAGCAGTAGCAAGTATTTGTTGAGAAGGGAAGACTTTTGCTTTTTGTTTTTATCTTTCATATTGTTTGTGGAGCTAGCATAGTAATTACTGAGAGCAATTCCTAAATTAATGATTATCTCCCCCCCAAAAAATTATCTTAATAATGAAAAGAAAATGCTTAGGCATATGGGAAATTGTGTTCCTGTTAGATACTCTAATCAGCAACCAAACCCTTTCAGTAGAATTCTTCCTGTATTAAGAGCAAGACACAGGGCTAGAGATAGGGAGGCTGAAAGCTACTTAGACACTAATAAAAAGAATTGTCAAAAAAGGCTTTAAAGTAAAATTTGTTTTTATATTTTATTCTCTTTAGAAAAAATTGATGGAAAAAATAGGGCATAGTGTTTTATTTTTTAAGTGTCTGTGAGTGAAATCTTTTTTTTTTTTTTTTTTTTTTATTGAGATAGAGTCTCACCTTGTCGCCTAGGCTGGAGTACAGTGGTGCAGTCTCAGCTCACTGCAACCTCTGCCTCACGGGTTCAAGTGATTCTCCCACCTCAGCGTCCTGAGTAGCTGGGACAACAGGTGTGTGCCACCAGACCCAGCTGATTTTTGTAATTTTGAGTAGAGACAAGGTTTCACCATGTTAGCCAGGCTGGTCTTGAACTCCTGATATCGGGTGATCCTCCTGCCCTGGCCTCCCAAAGTGCTTGAGATTACAAGTGTGAGCCAACACACCCAGCCAGTGTCTGTAAAAAAATAAAGAATGATCATAAACCTCTACATTTTGAAATTAATGTTCATTTAAATTTCAATTTCCATTTTTATTTTAGATTCAGGGGCTACATTTGAAGGTTTGTTGCCAGGGTAAATTGTGTGGTGCTGCGGTTTGGGCTTCTATTGATCCCATCACCCACATACTGAACATAGTACCCAATAGGAAGTTTTCCAGCCCCTGACCCCCTCCCTCCTTTTGGATTCCCCAGTGCCTATTGTTCCCATGTTTATGTCTGAGTGAAACCAAGAGTTAGCTCCCACTTAGAAGTGAGAACATGTGATACTTGGTTCTCCGTTCCTATATTAGTTTGCTTAGGATAACGGCCTGCAGCTGCATCCGTGTTGCTGCAGCTGCATCCATGTTGCTGCAAAGTGATTTTGTTCTTTTTTAAGTGCATTTTTAAGAATTAACAACTTTGAAAATATGCCCTAAATAACTTATGCTCTAATTGCAAGTCAGCAATGTTTTACTGGAGTAAATTATCTACTATACAACAGTTTCCTATTTATTTTATTCAAGGCAATAGTTAAGATTAGATGTGTGTATGGGGAGTGGCAGAGTGGGAACTATAGAGCAGAGGTGCACAGTCTTGAAAAAGAAGTTTCAGAGTAAATTGTGTGCTGATGAAGTGAAGCTTCCTTCCTTGTCTGTGCCCCTTGACCCCATTCCCATACACACCTTTTTCCTTCTGTGGGCAAGGAAATCCATATATTTATTAAATCGCAAACTCAGTAACTTCAGGGAACCATTCACAGTCCACCGTGGACCAATGATTCTCACCCTTGGGCACATTAGAATTGGGGGTGGGGAGGGGTGAAATGCCAGATTTCCATCCCCAAGCCCAGTGAATCAGTCTGGACTTTCTGAATCCCACCAGACGCTAGCAACCTTCTGCTGTCCTTTGGTTGCTTTGAGCACCAAATTTGGCAAGAGGAATCATGTGCAATGCTTCTGACTTTTTTCTATCTCTAACTATGTCCTACCTCCTATTCTCTACCTTCTCCCATATCCAAATCAGACCCAGGGGTTGATGGTCATGGATTATTGATATAAGAAATGGTCTTATATCAGTTCTTGGCTTGTTAGTGAAACTACCTTTGCAAAATTATGACTGAGAGAGTGAAAGAGACCTAACTTAACCGATATCATCTTGCTTCTAACCTACGAGATATCCTTGTTCATTCCTGGACATAGGCTGAACTAACTTTGAGAGAAACTTAGTTTACAGTGTATAGTTTAAACAAGATTAACAGCCCTTTCCCAAAGCAGACCTCCCTCTTGCCTGGGGACTAGATTGCCTTTGTAGGACTAGCAGCCACAAAAGATTAGAAATTATGGTTTAGGAGTCATTCTGACCCTCCCTAAACTGCACCGAAGATCAGTGCTTGAGATATTTTGCAGACCCTGCATTTGATGGATCAGCTGGTACCATCTAGATCAATAAACTGACTCATCTGATCTTGTGGCTCTCCACACAGGAATTGACTTAGTGTAAGAAGACAGCTCCAACTCCCTCTGGTTTCATCCCTGACCAGTCAGCACTCCTGGCCCAACCCACCGAGTTGTCCTTAACAACTCTGCTCACTGAATGCTCAGGGAGACTGATTTGAGTAATAATAAAACTCCTGTCTCCTGCACAGCTGTCTCTGCATGAATTACTCTTTCTCTATTGCAATTCCCCTGTCTTGATGAATTGGCTGTGTCTAGGCAGCAGGCAAGGTGAACCCCTCGGGTGGTTACATTAGCCAGAAGTGTGACTAGGACTAGTGGGGAAAATAATCAGCTGACATAGCGGCTTGGACCAGATCACTCACCTAAGCATTTATTTCAAATCAAGAAACACTTAAACGTCAGTTACATTCAGGCACTATGCTAGGCACTAGAGAACAAAAGTGAGTAACTTATGGTCCCATTTGCCAATCACTGAACTGATCTGGGATAATCAGTGGGAGAGAAATCCAGGACTGGCACCCAATTCAACCAGATTATTCCGTCTCTGGGTAACATGTTGCATTTCTAGATAAATGTTTGGGATTTGAAAGCAAAATGGTATAAGCATCGGTTTGATTTGTCAAACTAAAAAAAAAAGAGCTGAGGCAAACTCAAATCTCATGATGTTGTCCAGTCACAAGGTTTTAAAGAAGAGGTGGTTTCTAAGTTGTTTACCAATAATTTACATGAAAGTGACATAAACTATTGGTTGCCTATAGATTGCTCTTTGTATCACAAATTCCAGGGACATGAAGAAAGGTGGGACAGTCACTCATGAACAAAATACCTTTAAACAATTGTCCCTGGGCATAAGTGTGGGGGAGCAACTTAAGTCCCATACTCAAGTCTCTCTGGGCCTGATAAATTTTACATACCTCACATTGCTCAAATGCTCTGAGCTATTTTTCTTTTCTCAATTACAATTTCTTTTCTCTGGTTGCTCGTTAGATTCACCTCCAGGGAGCTTTCAAACCATGGTGCTCAAACTTTAGTGTGCATCAGAATTACCTGAAGGACTTGTTAAATCTGGCCAGCTCAGCCCCAGCCCTGGAGTCTATGAATCAGGTCACTGGAGTACAGTTTCTACCAAGTTCTCAGGTGATGCTGATGCTGCGGGCTCCAGTGACTACACTTTCAGAGCCAGTTTCAAAATGCAAGCATCTGCAGATCCCACGTCAAGACGGATTCATTGGGCTTGGGGGATGGAAATCTGGCATTCCACAGGCCCCCCCCCCCCGCCCCCTGCGCCTCCCCCACCCCAATTTTAATGTGTCCAAGGCTGAGAATCATTGGTCCACTGTGGACTATGGATGGTTCCCTGAGGTTACTGAGTTTGGGATTTAATAAATGTAGTATGTATTCTTCTGGGTCAATTATAGGAATTCTGCGGTATTTAAGTACATTAAACAAGCGACTTAATACTTTTATTAAAAAAAATACCACTGAGATTTTGGTTCACACTAATTTTCTTCCTTCTTTTTGGAAGGCCTTTCCGACCATCTCCTGGATATTTTCCAATACCACGATAGAAATGTTATTAGTACAACACCTAGAGGTCTTCGGAGAAAAGCTCTTAAAGAAGTGGGGTCCATTTGAGCCCCAACTGTGCCTTCCTTAAGTCCCCCTGGGCTTGCCTAGCCCTTGTAGTTCCAGCAAGTGAGCTGGGCATGCTCAGTGGGCAGGGTCGTTTTGGGGGGCGGGGTGCAAGTGGGAAGCCTGCTGTTCAGCCGCAGGGGTTCTCCGCCTCCCCCCACCTGTATGAGGCTGGGCCTGGGGAACCTGTGCCGAGCACCCCACCTCCTGGAGCTTGGGCTTGGTCTTCCCTGCGGGTCCCCGCGCTGACATTCAGGCGGGGGGTCAAGAGGCCTGGCGCGCCTCCAGAGAGCGCCGGGGGAGCTGGGCCAGGGCTCTGGGCTCTGAAGGCGGGGTCGCCCGCATCCTGGACCGGTCTGTAGGCCTGGGGAACCCCGCCGGCCGGTAGGTGCTGAGTAGGGGAAGCCAGATTCGGGGGCGGACGACAAGAAGTCGTCAGGTAAGCCAGTCCCGCCAGCAAGCCGGCGGGCGAGTGCCTCCCCTCCCGCAGGCAGACGGCCAGGGCGGTCCACACGGGGGAGGGCACAGGACATCGGACACCGCCGCCGGCTTCCCCAGCCTGGCCTAGCTCAGGCTTTCCAGTCCGCCAGCCGGGAGGCGGGGCGGAGGTCTGGAGTCCCGCACCCGCGAGGCGCAGAGCTGTAACTGCAGCAGGGGGCGAGGGCCCTTGCCTGCGCGCAGCGCGGCGCGACCCCACCCCGCCCGGCGGCGGGACCCGCGTCCCCGTCTCGTCACGTTCATTGGGCCGCGGAGACCTCGTCGCTCGCCGCCCGCTGGTTCGCAGCGCTTTTTCCTCCCACACCCCCGCCAACCCTAGCCCCGGTTCCCGCCCGCACTTCCGCGTTTCCCCGCTGGGCCGGAGGAGCCTGGGCCCGAGGTATCCGGGCCGGGGGTGGCGGCCTCGCCGCCGGGGTCAGCCCTCCGGGAGGGAGCAGGCGCGGGAAGGGGAGGAGGAAGTCGGGCAGCGGGAAGGCGGGGGCGCGGCCAGCCCGGCGCTCGGGTTACACCCGCCCAGCCCGCTCCCGGTGACAGCCCCGCGCGCCTCGCTGCGAGCACACGGGCCAAGGCTCTGATTCCGGGGGGAGGCCGACTCCACCCTGGCTGGAGGAACTGGGTGCTCCTGCCCGCTGCCCCCTCGCGCGTGAGGATCTATCTCAGGTGTGTGCTTCCTGGGAGGCCCCTTCCCCCGCCCCTAGGACTCTGGGCGGGAGTGGTCCCTTTCTGACCCGGGCGAGTCTTCTGGGACTCCAGTGTGGCGGTAGGTGGTGGCGGGAAATGGGAAAGATTTAGAATCTCTCTCCACCAGCAGAAGATGGACTCGCCCTTCTCTAGGGTTTCGCTGTTTACATTTTGCAGGCGGCATTTGTAAAACAGTAAGGTGGCAGGTCTTTTGGGGCGAGGGTTGGTACCCCATTGAAAGTTTCTACAAACTTTTAGGTTGTAGATGGGGCTAGTCTGATGAGGAGTTGCCCCTTTACGAAGCAAGAGTGAGAAAGAGTCTGTAGGGGGACTGAGGCTTCTTTGAGAAACTCAGCTGCTGGCATGTGACCGTCCTAGGAGGAAATGGAAGGTACACATTGATAACTTAAAACAGCCTCCACTCCCCACGTAGTAACTTCTACCAGCAAAAATAGATTTGCAAAGAGTGCTTTGGCAGGAAGGTGTAGCTGGGTGAATGAAGTGCTGCTCTTAGCAGATGGTCTCTAGTCTGGCTTACACCTTGTGCAGTGGAATATTCACTCCCAGAAGAGTTCCAGAGTAATTTACAAACACAAATTCTCACAAAGTGTTAGTGACATGGGCAACCCAAATCACACAACACATTATAAATATCATAGGTGGCAGCTATAGAAATAGCAGCTAGTCAACTTGTATAAATAGGTGAGGGAAGGAAGTTAGTAAGTGGCAGGGAGTCTTTATTGCTAAAACAAAACTGTTAGTATTATGCATGTGTTCCAAGTTTAAAGAGATGTAAGGCTTCTTTTTGGCTCCTGGAGGGTCCTGGCAGCTGTCACACTGGGCCCAGGCACTTCTTCGTAGCTACTGAGCACTCCAGTCCCAGTCCCACAGTTCTTACTGGCCATCACGTGAGAGCTGGATGCCATTGCCCAGTGGAGACGGTGTGCAGCCTGGGGAGCCTTGTGATGTGGATGTTGAAACCCCCTTCTGTTTCTCACAGGGGCATTATGTTAAATTACAACACTCCCTTGACTTTTACAAATCAACTCTTCAAATAATGCAGCAATATTTTAGTGAATAAATGGATAAATATGGGGTTTGGGGTTTGACAACCAACACTGGATTCATTCCAACAGTCTATTCTGATAGCTCACAGAGTCACTTTATGAAGAAATTCTAAGCGGGTTTGGAGCTCTGCTTCCTTCCCCCTCTGATTTATTCAAAGATGGAATGGCTTGGTTCAGGAATTGACAAAAGGGCCACAGTGTTACCAATTGTTAGTGAATGTTACCACCCTCTTTAGTTTTTTGTAACTGTTTAATCTCATTGTAGATATTTTGAAAGATTTGATGATTATTGTGCATAACTTGTGTTGGCAAACATTATCATAACTCTGAAATTATCCTGTTTGGTTATTTTGTTTCATCTCTAGCATGTAAGTTCTATGATAGTAGTAGGGCTTGTTCTGTCTGGCATACTCTGAAAACTTTAATGCCTAGAGTGGTGACTAACTTGTAATATGCACACAGTAAATATTTTCTCAATGAGTGACTGAACTGTGGAACAAACTCTAGCTGAGGGTCGTTGTGGATGGGAGAGCCAAAGACATTGGCCTTAGGTAATCTATTTAAACTCAGCCTCGATGGTCTCATTGGCAAAATATGGATGATAAATGCTATGACATGTAAAATTGCTAGCAATGTACCTGGCAGGTAGTAGACTTCAAAAGACTAGCTTCCATCCTATATTTTTTCTTCTTGTATTCAAATAGGAAAATATGGGCAAAGAGTACAGTTAGCTTGAAAATTTGTGCAAAGAATTATTGCATGTTGTGCATGAATTATCCAGGCATTTTTTTTCTGTTAGTTTAGTGTGTTGGGGGTGGGGAGAAGAGAGGGGAGTTAATGGTAGCTATGATTATTAGAGAAGGGAAGCAATTTTCAGATGACTGTCTAATTTCTCTGTTTTATTTTTTGAATGTGATGATGTTTCTGTTTAGGTTTTCCAAAACTTGATTCTTTCTGCTGAAACACCTGGACTTATGGGGCTATCCTAAGTGCAGAAACAACACTTCAGAAGGAGGACCAGAAATCAAATACATGAATGCTGGTCTTCTTAAATGAAATTTTCTGTACTTTTGTGCAGCATTATGTTGTAATAAATGTTAGATAAAAAGTGTGGTTATCCTCTTTTGAGAAGCTTACAGTTGTTTAACAAGGTAAAACCTATATGGAAAACAACTGGAGACCAACATAAGACCTTGTATAATCATTTATCCAATGTAGGATGTTGGCCAGAACTGCTGTGGTTATGAAGGAAGAGGTTAATATGGGCTCCAGTAGTTGGAGACAGCTTCCTGGTGAAGGGAATGTCACTTCAGTAACAGAGACTTAAAGTTTCCGGAAGACTATAGAAAAGATCATCTTTGTTTCAGGATTGTTTGCTATTGTATACTTCATTGTATGAAAAAGCCAACATAATCATGTACTTTCAGAAATGATCTTTCTGTGGAAAATTATATGGGAAATCTTCAGTAAAATTTTGCATGTGCAAGAAATGAATATCTTTCACTATGTCTGTGGAGTTAAAGCTCAGGATTGGCATTAAAATTGTAACTCTTCATTCTTGTCACCTTTAACACACTTGCTTAAAAATGTGTCAGATAGGCCAGGCACGGTGGATCACGCCTATAATCCCAGCACTGCTTTGGGAGGTCAAGACAGGTGGATCGCTTGAGCCCAGGGGTTTGAGAGCAGCCTGGACAACATGGACCCCATCTTTACAAAAAATAAAAAAAATTAGCCAGGTGTGGTAGCACACGCCAGTAGTCCCAGCAACTCAGGAGGCTGAAACATGAGAATCGCTTAAGACTGTCTCAGAAGGCCAGGCGTGCTGGTTTATGCCTGTAATCCCAGCACTTTGGGAGGCCAAGGCAGGCGGATCACCTGAGGTCAGGAATTGGAGACTAGCCTGGCCAATATGGCGAAACCCCATCTCTACTAAAAATACAAAAATTAGCAGGTGTGGTGGTGGGCGCCTGTAATTCCCGCTACTTGGGAGGCTGAGGCAAGAGAATTGCCTGAATCTGGGAGGCGGAAGTTGCCATGAGCCTAGATGTGCCATTGCACTCCACCTTGCGTGACAGAGACTCTGTCTCAAAAAAAAAAAAAAGTATCAGATGGCCTTGGCCAGTTACTCTATTCAGTTTTGACAATGGGATACATTTTATATATTTTTTTAACCTGGAGGATAAAGAGAAAATTATTAGTCATCAGGGTTGAGACCCCTCTCAACTGGCTAACTTGAAGATCGTTACTTTGGGTGATAGAGAAGAACTGAATGGAAATAAACTAAGAAGATATTATTAAGTAGGTTTCAGTTGCATATCAAAATACTTAAATACTTCCATCAAGTCTTATTATTTTTTAATTTTTACAATTTTTTATTTTTTTATTTTTTATTTTTTGGAGACAGTCTCACTCTGTCACTCAGGCTGGAGTGCAGTGGCACTATCCCAGCTCACTGCAATCTCCGCCTCCTGGCTTCAAGCAGTTCTCCTTCAAGGCCTCCTGAGTAGCTGGGATTACAGGTGTGTGTCACCACACCCAGCTAATTCCCCCTACCCCCCCACCCCCATCCATCAAGTCTTAAGATTTTTGAGATAAAAGATGGGGGGGGGTGGCTCATGCCTGTAATCCCAGCACTTGGGAGGCCGTGGCAGGCGGCTCTTGAGGTCAGGAGTTCGAGAGCAGCCTGGCCAACATAGTGAAACCCCATTTCTACTAAAAACACAAAAATTAGCCCAGTGTGGCATACACCTGTAGTCCCAGCTACTCAGGAGGCTGAGGCAGAAGAATCACTTGTATCCGGGACGTGGAGGTTGCAGCACGCCATTGCACTCCAGCCTGGGTGACAGAGTGAGACTCCCTCTCAAAATTTTTGAGATAAGAAAACTTGAGAGTGATATGTTAGGGTAAGGAGAAACTAATAAGTGTGTTTTACATTTCTTTGTTTTAGAATTGTTGACATGATGTGTGAAAGAAATGTAAGAGTAAGATATGATCAAACAGCTCCAAGTGAGAAGGACAAGGGCCAATGTGGCTGCAAGCCAAGAAATCTCTAACAATTTTAGAATAGACTTCTTCCTATAATATATGACCAGGGATTGATCTCAGGAACATTTAAGGGAAAGAAAGGAAGAGATTTTGATGGTTTAAATACCTGAGGGTGTTTAGATAATGACAGTAGTCAGAATGCATCCAGATTCTAATTTGTGTCCTGACATGAATGTGACCATGGTTTTGTGTTTTGTTTTGTTTTTTCCTTTTGCTTTGTTCCAGGATTTTGATCTTTCATTAGAGGCTCTTACTAGTTCTTTGGGCTGTGTATTTCTTGAAATATGTCGTATCTCTGGTCTTATTTCCTATTTTTCAGTTGTGAATTTTATGGTCTTTTAAAACCGAATTTCTGATTTATGCAGCAAAAACACGATTTCTGATTTATTTAGGTCAAGCTTTGGTTCTACTAGTTCACAAAATTAGTGGGAAAAATTGGTAATAGATGTCTCTCCTTCTCAACTAAAAATTTATTGTGATATATTGTGATATAATAAGAAAGATATCTGTCCCCAGTTCCTGACTAAAGAACTTCTAAGACCCTTGGAATCTCTGAATGATGAGTGTCTTTTTCTCTACTGATGAGATGACATGTGACTCTTGGTAGACACCTAGATAGCTTCAGGATGGGAATAGGAGCTGGTGCCAGAGGAACCAACTATATAATTAGATGGTTAGAATTTCAGCTTCACTCCAGACCTCTGGGGAGGGGAGATGGGCTGGACATCCAGTCAGTCACCAGTGGACGATGATTTAATTAATCATGCCCACATAATGGAGACTTCATAAAAAACCTTAAATTTTGGAAAGCTTCTGAGTTGGTGAGTGCATGGAGGTGCTGAAAGAAAGGAATGCCCAGAGACGGCTCCCTTTCTCCCAGTTCTTGCCCTGTATATCTCTTTGTCCAGCTGTTGATTTGTATCTTTTATAGTATCTTTTGTAATAAACTGGTAAACATAAGTAGGCCTGTTGTGGTGGCTCACACCTATAATTCCAGCACTTTGGGAGGCCAAGACAGGAGGATCACTTGAGCCCAGGTGTTTGAGATCAGCCTGTGCCACGTGGAGAGACCCTGTCCCTAAAAATAATAAAATAAAAATTAGCCAGATATGGTGGTCCATACCTGTAGGCCTAGCTACTCTGGAGGCTGAGGCAAGAGGACCTCTTGGGACCAGGAGGTCAAGTTGCAATGAGCTGTATTAGTGCCACTACACCCACCCCAGCCTGAGTGACAGAGTGAGACCTTGTCTCATTTAAAAAAAAAAAAAAAAAAAAAAAAAAGTAAAGTTCTGTGAGCCATTATAGCAAATTATCAAATCTGAGGATAGAATTGTAGGAACTCCTGATTTTTGGCTAAGTCTGACGTAAGTGTGGATATCCTGGGACCCATAATTTTTGACTGGCATCTGAAGTGGTGGTGGGCAGTCTCTTGGGACTGAGCCCTTAACCTATGGCGTCTGCACAAACTCTGGGCAGTTTGTGTCAGAACTGAATTAAATTGTAGAATATTCAGCTGGTGTCCCTAGATTATTACAGAGTTTCTTGGTGTGGAAAACCCACACATTTGGTGTCAGAAGTATTGTGACTAGAGGAACAATTTTTCTGTACATATATATTGATGAAACTTAAAGACATTATTTGGGGACATCTTTTAATTATTCAGGCAAAATGAAGTAATTACTCATTTATTGTGTATTTTTTAACAGTGAGGCACGTCAAAGTCTGGGTACTTTTAGAACAGGATTGTTTGATTCGGATTTTTCAAGCCTTATTATTTTTTGAATACTAATATATCTTCTGGGGAATCTCATATTTGATTGCCCACATGTGTCCTTCTATAACAGGTTTTAATATAGAGGGAAAAACAAACCCCACAAACTATAACAGAGAAATTGTTTTCTGAAATCAAGATTTCTGGAAGCTGCTACTGTCAAATGAGATAACCTCCGAGTATGTCTTGGTGATAATAGGGTGACACGCTCAGAATGCTTTGTTACTTAGATCTGCTGATGAGCACCAAGGCAAGTAGAAACTTTAGACAGCTATACACCTATGTGGACAGAAGTTTATGTTCAAGGTAAACTTATTTGGAAAACTTTGGTCAAGATTTCATGTCATTATTATTTCAAGAAAACATAAAATAAGCTTCTACGTGTACTTCAAAGATGACGAAAATAA
This sequence comes from Sapajus apella, assembly GCF_009761245.1. Taxonomy (NCBI): domain Eukaryota; kingdom Metazoa; phylum Chordata; class Mammalia; order Primates; family Cebidae; genus Sapajus; species Sapajus apella. Next base: position 20,078,695 of record NW_022436958.1, read on the forward strand.
TACAGTTCAGAGTACTAGGCTCTCAAAAGTTGTTTTTTTAAATTTTAACTGAATAAAAGAAAGGTTATTGGCCAAGTATGGGGGCTAATGCCTGTAATCCTAGCACTTTGGGAGGCCAAGGTAGGAGGATTGCTTGAGCCTAGGAGCTTGATACCAGCCTGGGCAATGTGAGACCCTGTCTCTACAAAAAATGAAAAATTAGCTGTGTCTGGTGGCATGTACCTCCTACTTAGGAGGTTGTGGTAGGAGGATCCCTTGAGCCCAGGAGGCCGAGGCTGCAGTGAGCCATGACTGCACCACTGCACTGCAGCTTGGGCAACAGAGAAAGACCCTGTCTCAAAAAAAAAAAAAAAAGGATGTTTTGTTTCATTGTGGTAATGGCCAAACTGCTTTGATCCTGTCATTCTCTCTGCTCCACCCTTCTGTGGATTACTCTGCCCTGTTTGATCAAGTTCCAAATATTTGTCTTGGAATTAATTCATGGACTCCTCCATTCTCAACCCAATATTAAGGTGCTGTCCTTATGTTCTTTTATTTTTTTAATTACTTTTTTTTTGAGATGAAGTTTTGCTCTGTTTCCCAGGCTGGAGTGCAGTGGTATGATCTCGGCTCACTGCAACTTCTGCCTCCTGGGTTCAAGCGATTCCCCTGCCTCAGCCTCCTGAGTAGCTGGGACTGTAGGCGTACACCACCATGCCCGGTTACTGTCCGTATTGTCTCTATAATCCAGTCACACTGGAATAATTGGAATTACCTAAATATGTATTATTCCTACTGCTGCTACCATTCTAATGTTCTTCCTTCTATTTCACTTTTTGAAACCCTAACAAACCTTGAGTGCTCTGGCCACAGGCTACTAGCTTTACTGCATTTTCCCTCACAGCCGCAGTCAGAAATGTGTTGTATATTTTCTAAACCCTTCAGCTACTCTTTTTATGCTACTTATAATTCCCTTATAATTGTCTACTGTGATTATTTGGAAACATGCATCATTTCCTTTCCTAGGGAGGATCATGCTGGATCTTACACAATTTTATAGACCTCACATGCCTAATCCAAGTGCCTTCCATGTGGGTGATACCTAGTAAATAGTTGTTCATGAATGGTTGCCCCTAATTCACTCATCCCTTAATTAAAGCAATACGTGATAAGAGTGTGTTGGGTGTGATTGGACACCAGATACCACACAGGCAGATGTATTTCAGGTAATCAATTCAACTGGATACTTTATATTTTTAAGGCATCTCTCTCCTTATACGTTTGGCAGTTTTAATCTTTTTATGTTTATTTAAAAATTTTTTTCTTTTTCGAGACACAGCCTGTCACCTGGGCTGGAGAGCAGTGGTGCGATCTCAGCTCACTGCAACCTCAGCCTCCCGAGTAGGTAGGATTACAGGTGCCCACCACTACACCCAGCTAATTTTTTGTATTTTAGAGACAGCGTTTCACCAAGTTGGCCAGGCTGGTGTAGAACTCCTAACCTTGTGATTTGCCTACCTTGGCCTCCCAAAGTGCTGGGATTACAGGTGACTATCTAAAGGATATTTAGGAGAGGGAAAGGACATTATTTAGGAGAGGGAAGGGATGAAGTGACATTATAAAAGGAATCCTTGAAGAAAATCAGTGGAGGAATCTACAAATAAGGAGGTCACTTAATGTCCACTGAGGACACAGCACCTCAGTCAGGACACCCAGGGATTCTTTCTCTTCTCCAGTTTCTCCCTTCTCCCCTGTACCCACCTAATCCAATCTCTTAAGAAAGAATCTGGAAAGTGAATTCATAACCAGATAACTTATAAAAATTACCTTGTCACCCTTGTTAAAGGTGTTGGATTTTATGGGGACAAAGCTTTGGGGACCATTTATGTGGGCTAGGTCAGAGGTGGGCAGTGCCTACTTCTGAGCATTCCTGCAGCCACATTATAGCCACTCAAGTGTGGCTTTGGTCAGTGTCTGCACCTTTCATTTTTCTTCTCTGTCAAACAAGGTGGCTGGACTGCATGAATTTGAAGTCCGTGAGGAGCATGAAATGTTGATTTCTCTTGTCCTGCCTAAAAGGAAGCCAGCCATGGCCACTGGGTTCTGTTTGTGTCTGCACCCTGGCCTGGCTTTTCCTTATATTGCCTGGAGTTTGCCTAGCTTTTCCATTTATTGCCTCGGGTTTCCTTGCTCTCAGCCTCTCCAGGTACAGCATTCATACCTAGAGGCTGCCACATTCTTTTTCTCTCTCTTCAGGGTTATGCTCATAGGATCTATCATAGCAAGTATATTTTCACTTTTTTATTTTGTTTGCTAGTATTAACCCCTTTCCCCCATCTCTACCCACCATTAGGTAGCTGGGATACTTATCTAAAAAATATAGATTCAGCAGGGTGCAGTGGCTCGTGCCTATAATCCCAGCACTTTGGGAGGCTGAGGCAGGTGGATTGCTTGAGGTCAGGAGTTTGAGACCAGCCTGGCCAACATGGCAAAACGCTGTTTCTACTGAAAATACCAAAATTAGCCAGGTGTGGTGGTACACTCCTGTATTCCCAGCTACTTGGGAGGCTGAGGCATGAGAATTGCTTGAACCTGGGAGGTGGAGGTTGCAGTGAGCCAAGACCGCACCACTGAACTCCAGCATGGGCAACAGAACAAGACTGTCTCAAAAACAAATACACATAAACACATATGTTAACATAATTTTATTTATTATTATTTTTAAAGACAGAGTCGTGCTTTGCTGCCCAGGCAGGAGTGCAGTGGCACAGTCATAGCTCACTGCAGCTTTGAACTTTTAGCTCATGTGATTCTTCTGCCTCAACCTCCTGAGTAGCTAGGATGACAGGTGTGTGCCACCATGCCTGGCTAATTAAAGTTTGTTTTAGAGACAGGATCTCACTATGTTGCTTAGGCTAGTCTTGAACTTCTGGTCTCAGGTAAACCTCCTGCCTTTGCCTCAGAATTGCTAGGATTACAGGCATGAGCCCCTGTGCCTGGCCAGATTCACAGAATTTTAAAATAGGAAGAAGTTAAGCAATTTAACCTAATCTGGCCCTTTTCTTATTAATAATGAATAGCAATGATAAGTGTTTATTAAGCAGTTGCCATTTTCTAGGCACTGTGCTGAGTACTTTGTGTACATTTTTTTTTAAAGACAGGGTTTCACCATGTTGGTTAGGCTGGTCTTGAAGTCCCGACCTCAGGTGATCCGCCCGCCTTGGCCTCCAAAGTGCTTGGATTATAGGCGTGAGCCACCAAGCCTGGCCTGTGTACATTTTTAAATGTATCAACAGTGAGCTCTGTCATATCAGTGAGCAAACGGGCAGAGAAGTTAAGGGACTTACTCAAAGCCATGCGTATATTTTCTGGTATGGCAGAAACTCCCTTAAAAACTGTTTTAAAAACAGTAGCATCAAGAGATCATCCATGTTCCATTTCTGTCATGTATTTCCTGAGTTTTGCTACATTGTATTCCACTGTCCAACTCATTGAACTTCACCATTTAACATTTATACACTTCCTAATACTTGACCTTGTAGTTCACCAGTTTTCACCAGTGATGCTGAACTTGTTTAAACAGTTGCATTCATAGTGCAGCATGCCTGTAATCATATTGCTAATGATTTGACTTCTAGGAATGTCTGACACTGTTAACATTTTCTTAGTCTTAATGGATGTAGAAGCAACCTGCAACTTGATACCAGTCTTCTTTTTCCACTCCTATACTTGGGTTTGTGATGGCTGTTGTGAAAACGAAAATGATTGTTTGTATTGGATATGTATAAAAATTTATGTTCTCCAGCCTTAGGCAGTTCTTTTACCTTTTTCTACATAGTGCCTTTTTCTATTTCTTCCTGTAGTTTTCTTTCAAACTTTCAGCATTTTCTTTGAGTCTTTTATGTCACCCCTGCATTTCTTTATCAAAAGATGATTATGAGGGGTTAGGGTAGGCTCAACTGTCATAACTGAAATACCTGAAAATAGATACAAGCTCAAGCACAAGTTTAATTTTTGCTTGTATCATGGTCTTTGTTGGTGGATCACTTCCTCTCAATGATTCAGGCACTCTGGATTCTTCCATTTTATGACTCAGCAATTCCTTAGGTCTTTCTTTTCAACTACAGCCAGCCAGTGGAAGGTGAAAGGGAAAGGCAAGAAGCATATCTACTTTGTTTCTAAACACATAATCTTGGCTGGGCGCGGTGGCTCAAGCCTGTAATCCCAGCACTTTGGGAGGCCGAGGCGGGTGGATCACGAGGTCAAGAGATCGAGACCATCCTGGTCAACATGGTGAAACCCCGTCTCTACTAAAAATACAAAAAATTAGCCGGGCATGGTGGTGCGTGCCTGTAATCCCAGCTACTCAGGAGGCTGAGGCAGGAGAATTGCCTGAACCCAGGAGGCGGAGGTTGCAGTGAGCCGAGATCGCGCCATTGCACTCCAGCCTGGGTAACATGAGTGAAACTCCGTCTCAAAAAAAAAAAAAAAATTTTGAAAAAAATAAAAAAATAAAAAAATAAACACATAATCTTTTTTTTTTTTTTCTTGGAGATAGAGTCTCATTCTGTTGCCCAGGCTGGAGTGCAGTGGCATGATCTCGGCTCACTGCAACCTCCATCCCCCAGGCTCAAGTGATTCTCCTGCCTCAGCTGAGTAGCTGGGATTACAGGCATGCGCTACCATGCCCAGCTAATTTTTTGTATTTTTAGTAGAGACAGGGTTTCGCCGTGTTGGCCAGGCTGGTCTCAAATTCCTAACCTCAGTCAGTCCACCTGCTTTAACCTCGACAAGTGCTAGGATTACAGGCATGAGCCACCACACCCAGCGTTAAATACATAATCTTGAAATGAATACATTAGTTCTAATGCATTAGTTCTAGCTCATATACCATTGGCTGGAAATCTGTGGTGTAGTGACACTTAGCTGAAAGGGAGATTGGCACATGTAGTCCAGCTGCGAGTCCAGGAAGAGGAGAATATACATATTTGGTAAAGACAGCTTTCTGCTTCACAGTGTCTTTTCTTTTTCTTTTTTTTTTTTTTTTGAGATGGAGTCTGGCTCTGTTGCCCAGGCTGGAGTGCAGTGGCACAATCCCAGCTCACTGCAACCTCTGCCTCCTGAATTTAAGTGATTCTTCTGCCTCAGCCTCCAGAGTAGCTGGGATTACAGGCATGTGCCACCTTGTCTAGCTAATTTTTATATTTTTAGTAGAGATGAGGTTTCACCATGTTGGTCTTGAACTCAAACTCCTGACCTTGAGTGATTCGCCCGCCTGAGTCTCCCAAAGTGCTGGGATTACAGGTATGAGCCACTATGCCTAGGCCTTGTATTCTGTTATACTGAGAGAATTGAAATAACATGTCAAATTTTAATATTTCTCTCCTTTCCACATCTTTTCAATATCTGAATCCGTGAACGCTGTCATTAATTCTCGACATAGAGGCGGTTATCCAGAGTTGATGCTTTCCCCATACTCTGGATCCCCTATTCCCTTCAGATGCCTTAGTCTATGAAATTTTTCTATACTTAACCTGAATTGTATTTATTTGTGGTGGAAATGCTTGGATGCATTTCAAATATTTATAAGAATGCTCAAGATTCTTCCATTACAAAAACAAGCAAGACCAATAACCAGCAACTGCCCCTGTGCCGCATTCTCCCCTCTTGCTACATGCTCTCTTTCTCCTTTTCTTCAAGCTGTGCTTCCTTAAAGTACTTTTTGTGCATTATTCTTCACTTCTTAACCTTCCATTCACTCCACAACTGTTGGAAATCTGTCTTCCATCTCAGATGAATCTCTCTGTCTCTGTCTCTCTCTCTCTCTCTTTTTTTTTTTTTTTTTTTCCTGAAACAGGGTCTTACCCTGTCTCTCAGGCTGTAGTACAGTAGCACAGTCATAGTTCATGGCAGCCTCAAACTCCTGGGCTCAAGTGATTCTCCTACGTCAGCCTCCTGAGTAGCTGGGACCCCAGGTGCAGGCCATAATAACTGACTGATTTTTTTTTTTTTTTTTTTTTTTTTTGGGACGGAGTTTCGCTCTTGTTACCCAGGCTGGAGTGCAATGGCGCGATCTCGGCTCACCGCAACCTCCGCCTCCTGGGTTCAGGCAATTCTCCTGCCTCAGCCTCCTGGGTCGCTGGGATTACAGGCACGCGCCACCATACCCAGCTAATTTTTTGTATTTTTAGTAGAGACGGGGTTTCACCTTGTTGACCAGGATGGTCTCGATCTGTTGACCTCGTGATCCACCCGCCTCGGCCTCCCAAAGTGCTGGGATTACAGGCTTGAGCCACCGCACCCGGCATAACTGACTCATTTTTAAATGTTTTATAGAGATGGAACCTTGCTATGTGGCTCAGGCTGGTCTCGAATTCCTGGGCTTAAGTGTTCTCCCTCCTTGGTCCCTCAAAGTGCTGGAATTACAGGTGTGAGCCCGCCCCAAATCTGTTCTTGTTATGATTATGAGTGTCCTCTTGACTGGCAAATCAGTGAGATTATATTACTTAAAATTTCTGTGATTCTGCTCATTCTCTTCTCTGTGAAACTGAGTTTTCAGTAGGCTACTGTGTCTCTTGGAGTATTCCTTATGGATCTCTTTGCAGGTTCTTTGCCTTGATACTGGGATTCCCAGGGTCTATCTTTAGTTCACTCTCTTTTCTCGGTTGATGCTTTTATGGCTCCAAGTTCATCATTATCCTTGGTTTCAGTCAATCCCAAATCAACGTTCTTAGCCAGACTTATTCACTGAACTCAGGCATTTCCACTTGCATATCCCACAGCTGGGTCAGGACCCATCATTTCTTCCTTCTTCCCCATGCTATTTCTTTATTTATTGACGATCACCATCGTCTTTCCTCTCGCTGCCCACATCATCCATCCCTTTGTTTGTTAGCTCTATCAATCACCTAATATATTTCAAGAATTTTTCTACAAATGAGATTATAGTGGTATACAAAACAAACACAGTTTCTGCTCTTGTAGAGGTACATTTTAGTGGGGGACAAAGAAATAATAATGTTTAAATAAAGGAGAGACATATGAGAAGATAAGAGTTGTATGATTATTTTGGATTTGAATCATTTGGGAAGGCCTCTCTGAGGACCCAACATTTAAGCTGAATCTTACATGACCAGAAAGAACTTGCCATGCAAAGTTGAGGAGCAGAGTTCCAGGTAGAGGAGGCAGCTGGCCCCAGGACACTAATAATAATCCTGATTTGGCAGACATCGGAAGGCAAATAAATCTGGATCTTAGTGGTTAAGAGTAAGAGGTGTCTGTATTAGTGGTCTGTGGCTGCTGTAACAAGTGACCACAAACTTGGCGGCTTAAAACAACAGAAATTTATTCCCTCATCATTTGGGAGGTCAGAAACTTGAAGTCAGTTTTACTCTGCCAAAATAAGGAGTTAGCAGGATGCGCTGCCTTCTGAGGAGAGGATCTGGTCCTTGACTCCTTTAGCTTCTGGCATTCCTTGGCAGTGGCTGCGTCACTCCAGTCCCTACTTCTGTGGTCACATCATTAGATTCTCATTAGTATCAAATCACCGCCTGTCTTCCTCTTGTAAAGATGTAAAGTGATTATACTTAGGGTTATTCAGAATAACCTTTCCATCTTAAGGTCTTAATTTAACCACAATTTGTGAAGCCTTTTTATTTTTTTAATTTTTTAATTTTAATATTAATTTTTATTTTATTTTTTGCCATATAATATTCACAGGTTCCAGGGATTGGGATGAAGATATGTTGTGGGCATCATTATTCAACCTACTGCAGTGTCTATGAGAAGCTTTAAAAAATAGCAAGGGCTGGATCCTATAGGTCTTTATAATCCAAGGTGAGATGTTTAGATTTCGTTCTAGGGTGCTAGGAATCATTAGAGGATTATATGCAGGCAAAAAAGATTGTGTGGTTTTGCTATAAAGTAGCGTTTCTTAATTTCTTTTCACTGCACCTTTCCAAGAAGAAAAGTTAAATTAAAATGAATTAGTTAAAAGTGTAATTTCGGCCGGGCGCGGTGGCTCAAGCCTGTAATCCCAGCATTTTGGGAGGCCGAGGCGGGTGGATCACGAGGTCAAGAGATCGAGACCATCCTGGTCAACATGGTGAAACCCCGTCTCTACTAAAAAAATACAAAAAATTAGCTGGGCATGGTGGCGCGTGCCTGTAATCCCAGCTACTAAGGAGGCTCAGGCAGGAGAATTGCCTGAACCCGGGAGGCGGAGGTTGCGGTGAGCCGAGATCGCGCCATTGCACTCCAGCCTGGGTTACAAGAGTGAAACTCCATCTCAAAAAAAAAAAAAAAAAAAAAAAAAAAGTGTAATTTCTCCCCAGCAACAGAGTATTACTTAAATGCTACGACGATTTTGTTGGGTAGAGTTGAGGTTTGGAGCATCATAAACAACTGTGATATGTAATATTTTTTCACCTGCTAAGAAACAACTGTGGGCAACATTGCTCCCAATAGCACGTATTCTTCAATAGCACGTATTCAGAATACGTACTATTGAAGACTGTGCTGGCTGCTACAAGTAAACAGAATATGGGAAATGGAAATGTGAGTTAGTCTATTTTAATTGCCCAACTGAGAAATTATTATTGAATAGACAGCCATTGTATTAAAGATAGAAGTGGAGGCCGGGTGTGGTGGCTCACGCCTGTAATCCAAGCACTTTGGAGGCCAAGGCGGGCAGATCACCTGAGGTCGGGAGTTCAAGACCAGCCTGACCAACATGGTGAAACCCCGTCTTCAGAAAAAAAAAAAAAAAAAGAAGTGGGCCAGGTGCTGTGGCTCATGCCTGTAATCCCAGCACTTTGGGAGACTGAGGCAGATGAATCACATGAGGCCAGGAGTTCCAGACCAGCCTGGCCAACATGACAAAACTCCATCTCTACTAAATTTCAAAAAATAAAAATAAAAATTAGTCAGGCATGGTGGCACATGACTATAGTCCCAGTTACTAGGGAGACTAAGGCAGGAGAGTCACTTGAACCTGGGAGGCAGAGATTGCAGTGAGCTGAGATTGTGCCACTGGACTGCAGCCTGGCTGACAGAGTGAAACTCTGTCTCAAAAAGAAAAAGGATAGAAAGAAGTGGATAGATTTAGGATATATTTTTAAAATAGAATTAGTTGGGGGAACTTGGCTGCCAGATTATTGGGAGGAAAGGAAGAGAATAAAACAAAGGCTTGCATTTTTTACTTGAGCAGCTGGCCCATTTACTGAGAAGGGGAGAATTGTGAGAGAGGCAGATTTGATGGAAGATAGAAAGTATTCTGCTTTGGCTAAGTGTGAAGTGATTATTAGATATTCCTTTGGAGACATCAGATAATTGGAGGAATGGGGTTTGGAGATTCTGAGAAGGGTTTGGCTGAGGATGCAGACTTAGGAATTACTTGCATATAGGATATATATGATACTGGATGGAGTTACCTACAGAGAATGTGTATAGAGAGAAGCAGGCCGTTGAGCAACTATTATATAGAAAAGGAGGAGGAGCTGTCAGTGGGATATGAAGGAAAGCAGGAGAATGTGGTGTCTCTGAAGGTAAGAGCTCAAAACGTATTTTAAAAAAGATGGTTCTACTATGTTAATTATAGAGATTACATTTGGTGAAATGAGGTCATTTGTGATTTTGACAATTTGACATGGTTTAAGAGGAGAGGCTGGGACAAAGTTTATTGGATTGAATTGTGGAAGTGGAGACAGTGCTTATAGACAACTCTTTCAGGAAGCTTTGTTGTGAAGGAAAGCAGAGAAGCAAACAGTTCTTGAAAGAGGATATTGGTCAAGGTAGGGTTTGTTAGAACTAGAGGATAGTGAATTTCTATGCTGACAAAATGATTACGTAGAGAATAGGAGCCGATGAACGTAGGAGAGAGTAATGGGTAATTGTATGAGTAAAATTTCTGAAGAGCCAGGAAGGAAGGGAATCTAGGGTACAAATGGAAGGGTTGGTCTTTACTTGAAACAGGGACATTTTATTAGTAAAAGGAAGGACTGCAGAAAGAATGAGTACAGAGTACAGAGGTGGGTAAGTCATCGTTTGGGTGGGTGGTAGGAAGATGGAATTCTTACCTAGTTGCATTTATTTTCCCAATGAAGTGTGGTGATACTGGGGTGTGGAGGGCTGACACAGGTTTGGGAAAAGAGATTTGAAATGACTGTTTTGAAACATCCTGGGGAAATGTGATAGGATTGTAGGTCAGTGTGGATTGCACATTAGTGATTTGCTGCCCTGAATTTAAATTGAGACCAGTTGTGGTTTTGTGTTTTTTCCCAGGCAATTTCTTCAGCTGTTTGGGTGGAGATGTGGAACAGGCAGATAGTTGGCTTTAACCAATTTGGAGATTTGCCAAGTAAGAATTAAGCTTGAAGAGAGGAGAAAGGGAGTTAAGGGTGCTTGGAAGGAAGAGATTACAATGATGGACCTAATTTATTCTAAACTAGGCAGCAGGAGAAGTGACTGATAGTGAAACACATAGTAGGGTCAGTGGATTGAAGGGCGAGATAATGCCAAGATGGTGGAATGGAAATTCCAGACTGCAATACATAAACTGAAGAAAGAGAAGGTGGTGTTCACAGTGTGGGCTGCTTGAGGCTGGGGTCAACAGAGTTGATATAAATAGTGGTGATGCCCAAATAAGAAGTTATAACAATGAGGTAGGGTCAAAGCAAAGATCATCAGAGGTGAGGTGGTTGAGGAATTGCAGCCTTAATGTAGTTGTAGAAAATAGCAATGATTGCCGGGTCTATAATCCCAGCGCTTTGGGAGGCTGAGGCAGGTGGATCACCTGAGGTCAGGAGTTTGAGCCGAGCTTGGCTAACATGGCAAAACACTTTCTCTACAAAAAATACAAAAATTAGCTGGGTATGGTAGTATGCACCTCTAATCTCAGCTACTCGGGAGGCTGAGGCAGGAGAATCACTTGAACCTGGGAGGTGGAGGTTGCAGTGAACTGAGATTGTGCCACTGCACTGAAGCCTGGGTAACAGATCGAGACTCCATCTCAAAAACAAAAACAAACAAACAAAAAGCAGCAATGATGAAGACGGATGAGTTTGGAAAGAGAAATAGGTGCAAAGGTCATCAGCAAATGAGGGGAAATAGCAGCAGATGAGTAGATGACAGGGAGAGGGGATAATGGGCGGTAAAGTCTAATGGCATGAACTTCACACAGGTAAGACTTTTAAAAGAGGATAGTGGCAAAGTTGGAAGGTGAACTGGAGAGACACTTAATCGACCTCTAGCTTAGGCGATCTTGGGGATATGAACAGAGTTGTTACTCAAAGTGTTTAACAACTCATATGAAATGGTAACCTGCTGATGTAGTGTCTCTCCAGCTCAGCCTCCCAAAGTGCTGAGATTACAGGTGTGAGGCACCCGCCCCGCCATCAAGGAAATAATTTATTTTGTTTATTTTTTTATTTTATGACTAGTCAAGTGCAGTAGTGAGAAGGGGGGAAAGAGTAGAACAAGGAATTCAATCTGTAAATGACTGTGAACAATCAATTGAGATAACTCACTACCTTTGGACCAGCCGGAAAGAATTTTTTAAAAGCAACATTATTCTGCCATCAACAGATACGGGAAAAAAACAACAATAATAAAGACTATTTAGGAACATTTTCTATAGCACTTCTTAGGTTTTTTTTTTTTTTAAAGAGAAAGATGGAGGTCTCTGGGGGACTTTTGTGAAGCTGGATACTAACACTTGATCATAGCTGGGTGTTTAGATACCTTAGCAACTGCCATAGCCATCCTTATTTATACTGGCTGAAACTAGACTTAAGTATGAGAATATAGGGCCATGTGTGGTGTCTCAGGCCTGTAATCTCAGTACGTTGGTATGCCAAATGAGAGGATTACTCGAGGCCAGGAGTTCTAGACCAGCCAGGGCAACATAGTAAGACCCTATCTCACCCTACCCCTGACACCCCGCAAAAGACTATAACCAAGCTTTTCTTTATAGGATATCGGGAAAATAGTGTTATTAGGGTTCAGCCTCCAAAATTCAGGTTAAATCTTGCTTTTTCTGTGTTTTAGTTTGGTGAAGGGAACACTCAGAGAAGAGAATATAATGGAGTTTGCTGGGGATAGAGTTTGAGTACCACAGGGCAGAGTGGGAGGGAGGGAGGGCTGGGAAGGTGAGAGATGGGCCAGATTGTCTTCTGGTGATGACTGAGGGCTGCAGAGCATGCTAGGGTTAGTCCTGGTGAGATCTTGGGGAAAATTGGGTAGAGATCGTGTGGCAGCTCCTGTAGCTTAGTGGCCAGGGGTGAGTAAAGTTTTCTTAGATTGCCTGTAGCCCAGGTCATCTCCTGAAGATGTGGTGGCCAGTTGGAGTATAAAGGCCTCCATGGGACCAACTGCTCTGTAGTGGCCAATAGTACGAGGTGCGCTTAGGGCCTCTTCTCAGCCAGCCAGGATGGTGGTGTAACCTCTGGGTGATGGGGAGGGTTCTTCTGTTTGAAGGACTAAGGACTGCCCCTCCCGGGAAGCAGTCATCTTAGCAACTCTTGCTCCAAAATGGATTTGGACTTTGTGCTGTCTCTGTTAGGACTGTCATTGTCTTAGTATGGACTCTCAGGAGTGGCATCCAGTCTCCTGATTGCCCTGAATCCAGTCTTCTGATTTCCTTGCTCCCAGATTCACGTTTTTTTAGTTTATCTCCCAGGCCTGCTGTGGAAAATGAGAAAGGTATTTTAAGTTCAACTGTGGTTCTATCTAATCCTACTAGGAATGTTGTGAAGGCAAATGTAACGCATGTAAATTGACCAGCACAGCCCTTTTAACACAGTATGTAGCAAAATATATGCTTAAAAGCCTTTGTTGACAATCCCTTGTCTAGTGACAAAGTCCAAATTCCTTTGAATCATGTATAAGATTTCTAGCATTTTATCTGCCTTGCTCCATTGAGTCTCATCAGCTCCTTACTAAGGATTACTCATTGCACCCTGGGCCCTAGTCAGACCACACCCTCTCATTCTGGAAAATGGTGTTCTCTCATACCATTATGTCTTTACTCATAGTCACTCTGTATGTAGTGAACTTTAATGAAAGTTACACATTGCCTTCCCTAGAAAACTGCTCTGCTGCTTTCTGCTTTCTCTTTCCTTCCGGAGTAAGTACTCCCTTGGCCCCTTGTACTTATTTGTATCATCTGTGTTTGGTTAGAATGCTCCTCTCTAAGCTATTAGTTTCTTAAAGGCAGAAACCAGTAAGTGATTCAACCTTGTTTACTGGTGGTCAAATACAGTAGGTGCCCCACAAATGTTTGTTGAGTGAATAAAAACTCACTGCATATTTGAATTTCCATATTGCCTTTGTTTGGTGAAATCTAAGTTATATTTTATATACGTTCTTTTTTTTGTTTGTTTGTTTTACTTTTTTTTTTTTTAACAGTGCAGGAAAATTTTCTGATGAAGTAGTGAATGAGTACAGAAAAAAACTGATGTCCATATGGTTACTTAGAATGGGAAACAGACTTCATCCTGTCTTCTTTTCCTTCTACTGAGTGACTTTTACTGCTTGATTTATCCAGTGATTTTGCTCTCCATTGCCATTGTTTTTTGGTGAGTTGTGATCATTAACATTTTCAGTGGTAGACCAAAGAAATGCAAACAAATTTAATGGGCATTTTCTAGTGCCCACTTAAAATTGTAGGATTGGGGTATGGAGCCTTCTAGAACATTGGTTAAAAGTCTAGTCCTTTAGGTATCTTTAAATATTGGTCTTCTTGGGCCAGACGTGGTGGTGGCTCATGCCTGTAACCCTAGCACTTTGGGAGGCTGAGGTGGGCGGATCACCTGAGGTCAGAAGTTTGAGACCAGCCTGGCCAACATGGTCTCTACAAAAATCAAAAATTAGTCACGTGTGGTGGCGCACGTCTATAATCTCAGCTTCTCAGGAGGCTGAGGTGGGAGACTTGCTGGAATTCGGGAGGTGGAGGTTGCAGAGATTATGCCACTGCCCTCCATCATGGGCAGTGAAGTGAGACTCTGTCTCAAAAAAACAAAACAAACAAACAAAAAAACTACATGAACTAGTTAATTCTACATTCCAAAGAATTAAGATCATGTAAATCATATGGCAGCAGAATAAATCAATTAAAAGGGAGAAGGGCAAATATGAAACGAGGGGGCAGGAGTGAGTCACTCTTTAGTGCTTATGGTTAGGAAACGGTGGAAAGGGGAGGGTGAAGGTGGGTTGGGGCTGTGGGACAGTCTGAGCGATAAGGAGATGGTATAGCATGGGTAAAAGGTGGTTTGGGCGACACAGTAGACTCTTGGCTTGTGGTTAGCATTCTCTGCATGATTGACCAAATGAGGCCCATTTTGGCACTTGAGATGGGGTCACTGACCCTCATTCTACAGTTGTCATTGTAAGGTTAACCAAAGACGCACTGTATGCTTTTATATTTTGACATTAGCGTATCTTTCTAGAAGGGACACATTCTTGAGAATTAGTTTGATTTCTTAGAAATACTTACTCATAGACTGTTTCCATGGCATTTTGGTTTTTTATTAGTAGTTTTTCCTAAGGTAGATGGTGTCCAGAGTTTGTGATAGAGCCAGAAAGCAACTCCCCACCTTTTCTGAACTAAAAATAAATACCAAGAAGAACTATTCTAAATAGAGGACCAGAAACTACTCATATCGGTCAAAGTTGTCCCAATGACTTGAGTTAATGCAGGCCACAAACCTTTGCTCAGGCTTCTTACAGGGAATGTTTTTAATCTGCCAACTGACAGACTGCTAGAGATAGAGGTATAAACATTGGACTCCACGTGATTAGAGGCTGACCTGAAGTGAAAATCCTTTTGCCTCCTTCTGACCTCTGTGACAGGTAACTTGTGACCCAGAGGAGGTAGATACCTGCATTAGATGTTGGGCTTGATATGGATTTAGTTTTGATAGAACACTCTAAGAGTGTCCATTCTATTTGAGCGAATGTTTATTTGGGGGAAAGATGCTAGAGATATGCCAGAAGAGACCTGCCTATGTCTTTTCAGGGAGACAATGGGATTTATTTCTCCAACCTGTGACTGTTAAGTGTACTTGGTTGTTCAGAACAAAGTGCTGGTTAGGCCAAAGCCGAGTTGTAGCTAGATGGAAATTGGCTCCTTTTGTTCTCTCTTGTAACAATAATCTTCTATATCACGATTCCCCATGCAAATGTGGATAACATGTGAAAAGGTCAGACCTTATTGTAGGTGCTCAGTAATGTTATGTATTAGCACTGGGAGTTGTTGGCTAGCAGATATGTTTTTATGCTTTATTTACATTATCTCGAATTCTCTGTATAACGTGACAGAGATGAGATTTTATAGATGAGGAAACTAAAGCTCATAGTCATGTAAATAGTAAGTGGCTAAGCTGGAATTCACCCGTGGCTGTCTGTATCTTCTGTCTCCTACACTGGCTGCCTCTTGCCCTGAATGTTCTACTGGAGGGTCCTTGGTGTCATTTGAATATGCCAAGGACAGCATCCTATGACTAGCAGGTCCCTGGCTTTGCCTGTAGGAGTAGCTGTGTTCCTACAGGCAAGCACTAAATTATCACAGGGTAGGGAGAGAGAGGGGATGTTGGCCCCCATTTTAGGGTGATCTGTCTCTTCTCTGTGCGTCTGTGGACTTCATTTAGGGCCTGGCACAGTGGAGGGGCCCCCTGGGTGTGTTAACTAAAGAGATTCTGTAGTTGTGGAGTTGAAATTTGGGAAACACCCAATTTCAGGAAGGTTGATGAGCTTTGCAGTTTCTGATTTGATTTGTTGTTGGGATTTCCAATGTTGCATTAAAACTGTAAATCCCTGAGAGGCTGTACTGTGCAATAACTAAAAATGTAGGGCGAGTGTGAGGTGCAGCGTAACTCAAGCCTAAGTGGTTATTGTGTCCCGTGCTCAAGGCACATTCATTGTAGTTAGGGTGGAGATTGTTTCAGAATGAGGTAGATAATTCTGTGACATTTTCCAGTTCTTACTCAAAGATTCCTAATAAATTTTAAAGGCAAACTATTCTTTTCCTTTTTCTATATGGGTCTTTTATTGTAGTTCATTAAAGATGAGAAAAGTTATATAACAGGAAACTCACGCAAGTAATGGTCAGATGATATGGGATTTGGTCAAATGTCAGCTATCCAACTGCATGGTGCTCTTTGGATTTCTTTTTTCAGGTCTCTTTCTCTTATATGCATGTGGACATGCACACATTCTTTCTTATTACAAGAATAATTCATGCTCATTTTAGAAATCTGGAAAATAATGCACACAAGGAAGAAAATAAAAATGATTCATAATACTACTATTCAAAGATGAGATTTTTAACATTTTTGGGTATATTCTTCTAGCCTTCACTTATGAGTGTGTATGTGTGTGTATGCACATATACTTTAAAACAGAAATATATATATGTATATACACACCCAGAGATACTGTTTTATTTATTTTTGTTGTCTTCATAATTTTCTACTTGTCCATTACCCTATCTCCATCCAGAGTGTAATTAACCCAGAAAGGATTAATTCCTACAAGGTAAAGAAATTCTAGAATGTATAACTTATTTAAAGGTATTCACTTATTTCTAGACTTTTCTTTATTATGATTCTTTTCGACATAAAAGTGTTGCTTTTTCAAGTCAGAGTGCGTTAAGGGGATGTTGATGGCAGTCATTTGGCATGGTGAGTGATCTACTCCTACTGTCCAGTTTAGATGGGAAAAATGGCAGAAGGCCTTGGAGCACCAAAGGCCAGGGTTATGGGTCCAGCAGTGCCATGAAAAAGGGAATATATAGATGATCTCAATCTTTTATGTGAGGACACCAAGGTCCAGGGAAGTCTGAAGGCCTTGTTCAGGCTGAGACTATTGTAGACTGACACTTCAGGTTGTTGACTGCCCATTTTGTGATCACTGCAGCACACTTGGCTGCTACAGAGTATAATCTGAAAAACACACCATGTTGCTGGCAGCTGCCAGACAAATGACCGAGGGAGTAGGCTCAAGTGCACTGGGTAAGGTCAGGCCTGAAGGTCATTGTATTGATACTAGAACCTGGTGTTTTGACAGGAATCCTATTAGAAATGCCACTTAGTCACTTACCTCCTGACTGCTTCATGGTGGAAACAGAGGCTCAAACTATGGGCTAAATTTTTTGGATTAAGTTTGAGTTTTACTTAATATTATCCCAATTTTATCTCAGGCGTTATCTCAAAATTATTTCAAAATTTATGGTTGAAGAGAGGCTGTTGAGCATAAATTGCTAATGTACTCTGCTGATTTCCATCAGCTATGTGATTTGACTGACAACAGTGTGATCCTAGCCCACTGGGGTCTGGTGAATTGCATGTGCTCAGCCGGAGTGTTCCTTGAGCTGGAATTGAAATGCATGGCCCTTTAGTTTCCAGTGTGATGCCAACACTCAGGCAATTGACTTTTGCTCTTCAGACTCCAATAGGGGGAAAATTATAAAATAAAATGGGGATAGGCTAGGTATCCTCAAGATTCAAACCCATAAATGTAACTAACTGTAATTAATCTTATGCAGTCTCTCTTGCCTGTTAAATCTATACTCAGCTGGGTCAATAAGTTTCACACAGCTCTTAGCTTCGTGGATTGTGGTTGGTGGGAAATGTTCTGGGTGCCTCAGCTTTTTGAGATGTGACCTAGGGTTCTTTTCCAATATGGGTCCAAAGTCAGTTCAAATTATAATGAGTTGTGGGGTGAGAAAGTCACCTGCAAACAACCCCAGCCCAAGGGGAAATAGAAATATAAAAATGACTTCTGCTGTTGCATTTAGGAGGCTCTCTTAGTTGACACTCTGTTCATTGTTACCAGCCTGTTAGACTAAATGAGATGAATAGTCTTTCAAGTATGTAAGTTCAATACATATTTACATTCAAGTTTATCCCTGAAGTATTTGTTTCCCTATCATAGAATCTTGTTTTTGATTGCCGTTGGCATCTTTGCCTGTTTTCTCATATAATTTATTAACTCTTTCTTCCTCTCCCATTATGTCCTTTTTTTCTCATGCTTTGTCTACTTATTATAAACATGGCTAATGATATCCTAATGAATAAACAACTCTCTCTCTTTACATATATATATATATATATATATTTTTTTTTTTTTTTTTTTTCAGACAGGGTCTTACTCTGTTGCCCAGGCTGGAGTTCAGTGGTGGGCTCTTGGGTCATGGGTCACTGTGGCTTCAACCTTCCAGGCTCTTTTACTCTCGTTACCCTATAAGGCATCCTTTGTACTGCAGCTAGGGCATTTCTTCCTTTCTTTCTGAAATATGAATTTCATCATATCATTGTACCGATTACAATCCTCCACTGACTTTTTTTTTTTTTTTTTTGAGACAGGGCCTCACTTTGTCACCAAGGTTGGTGTGATCATGGCTCATTGTAGCCTCCAACTCCTGGGTTCAAGCAGGCCTCCTGCCTCAGCCTCCTGAGTACCTGGAACTATAGGTGCATGTTACCATTCCCAGCTCATTTTTTCTACTTTTTGTAGAGACAGGGTGTCACTATGTTGCCCAGGCTAGTCTCAAACTCCTGGGCTCAAATGATCCTCCCACCTCGGCCTCCCAAAGTGTTGGGATTACAGGTGTGAGCCATCACGTCCAGCCTACCGCCAGTTATCCTCTAACCTATTATTCCATCTTTATTTTTTCCTAGTAATTCTCACTTCCAAAATATTTAATATTTATATTTGTTTTTGTATCTCCCAATTCATGAGAGTAGAGGAATTTCCAGGCCCTGGAACAGTGCTGGGGACCTGGCAGGCATCCAGTCAATCCCAATTGAATGTATGTTACCTGAACCAATGCTTCTCCTTCTGTCTTCTCCAGTTGGGTAGGGCCTTCAGGGATACTCTCCTGAGTATTTGATGGAACTCTTGCTTTGGTTATATTCTAAGACATTACAATTTTTATCTTTCCTTTGCTAATGGTGTGTTTTCAGTAAGCCAGTTCTCAAGGAATTTTCAAGTTTTTTAGAAGCAGCAGATGGATTTTTTTGGTCCATTTATCTGCAAACATTTCTTTAAATCCAAGAGAGCACAGAAAAATTTACTAATTGCGCATTGCCTTGTTTTTTCAAGATAATATGGATTTGTTCAGGTGAGGTAGAATTGAAATAATAATTTTCTTTTTCTAAGGCCTGGACCGTGTGCATGTATCTGGTTTGACATTCTTAACTCTTTGTAAGAGGCTTGGATTTGTTTCATTCACAGTGTGTACAGCAAAATCCAGATGTTTTCTGGGAAGCTTAACAAACCTGGAATACATAAAAGAAGGGGGTAAAAGGTCCCTGAAAAGTTAGAGCCAGAACATTGAAAACCAAGTGTTAAAATTCTAGCAAGCAACTCCTTTAGCCTTGGTTAGAGCTATTTACTTGTATTTGAAACACAGTTCTAACTAACTTGGCTCTCATTTTTCTAACCACAGTGGTAACAAGTTAGAAGTGAGCTCAAAGATAAACAGGGAAGATTATCATCAGCCTGATAGTTTGGAAGAAACAGGAAAATTTTATAAAGTAGAGAGAGGAAGAGTTCATACAAGAACAGACTGTGACTTGGGACCACAAAATAAAGGGGTTAATAGTGTTGTCACTCCTACTGTTCCTGAGGCCATCACCCTATCACAGCATGTACATATGGAAGTCATCAATAATTGAATTCATGGTTAATATTCTTTATTTAAGAAGCCAAAGTGTGACTTACATTTTTGAAATACAGTATTTTAATCCAAAAGAATAGAGGATTTTTTTTTTTTTAACTATATACTCCACTCAGATGTAAACTCCTGGAATGCAGGGATTTGTTTGTGTTTGTTCTCAGTTGTTTGCTCAGTGCGTGACGCATGATGGATGATCAGCAAATAATTACTGAATAAAAGGATGAATGCAAGGTTTAATTATCCAACAGTGCTAAATAAATAGGTTGTTAAGAGAATGCCACATTTAATGTATGAGGGTTGTTTTCTCCTCTGCATCTATTGAATGAAGAAAAACCATAAAGTAATAAACTTTTAAAGTTAAAATGGCTTTGGACATTTTGAAGTCTAACTCATTTATAGCTGGAGTGAGGATCAGCAAATTCAAATGGTTTGTCTGAAATCACAGAGCAAGTCAGTGGAAGAGACAGAATTATAAGGCAGTCTTTTCTTCCAGAATACCTCCTGGTGATTTTCTTTTTTAAGTTAGAGTCTTGGGAATACAATATAGAGAATTACATATTCTTGGAAAAGAATATAGAGTTCTTTTTTTTTTTTTTTGAGACAGAATCTCGCTCTGTCGCTCAGGCTAGAGTGCAGTGGTGAGATCTCAGCTCACTGCAAATTCTACCTCCTGGGTTTAAGCGATTCTTCTGCCTCAGCCTCCTCCATAGCTGGGATTATAGGTGCCCACCACCATGCCCTGCAATTTTTGTATTTATAGTAGAGACGGGGTTTCACCGTGTTGGCCAGGCTGGTCTTGAACTCCTGACCTTGTGATCCACCTGCCCTGGCATTCCAAAGTGCTGGGATTACAGGCATGAGCCGCCACGCCTGGCACACAGCTTTAAAGGGAATATTAAGTAGAACCTTTAATTTTTATATTTATGCTATTTAATTTTAGACCTGTCACCTCTGTGATATTAGCTGTGTAGTATATACCCAGCATCTTATGCACAATGACTAGACTATAGATTAGCATTAAACGGTTTTCGTGAGGGTGTGTGCCAGCTCTTTTTAAAGAAAAAAAGAAAAATCTTGTCTTTAGTTTGGAAAGGATGCCTCATTCAAGTAAGGAGAGTAAGGTCTTATGACCAAGACTATTTTAGCCAGAATGACTAAGATAGAAATACAACTTTCCTCATTATTTTTGCATAGGTGAAGGAAAATATAATATATTTTCTTCACTTTTTTTTGGAGTGGGGGATGGAGCATTTAGGAAATACATTATTTTCACATACTTTAAATGGGAATTTTGTTAACAGTATGAATTACTTCGATCTGTTTCTCTCGTCTGATGGTTATTTCCTTATGGGTCAGACATTTTTAAGAAGTTTAATCAGTAAGCTAAATATTCTAATACATGATTATTTTGACTACAGTACATCGCAGGTTTCCTTTTCATATATGCGTTGTATCTATAATTTGGCCCTTTATTGTAGTTCCATTTATACTTGTGGATTATTAGATGTACAGAAGAGTAAATTTTGAATGTAAATTTCAACAGGTTACAGGAGAAAAAAGACTACAGGATGTAAAAAGTGGTCAGCTTTGTTTCCTAGGGACCTTCTCACTGTCAAGAAAGCAGGGTAACAACTGGTCTCCCCACCTCAGCACACTCTCATAACTCTCAGTCACCACTTAGATATTAAATATATGTGTAGTGGTGTTTGTAATACAGCTGTATTCAAATTGAGAACTTTCTTTTACAATGCATAAGTAAATTAACTGAAATTGTTGCGCTATACCTAATTATTATTAAAAACTCAGTCATATATTTTTTAAAAAGCTCAGGATTTCTTAAACCGTCTTCCCCAAATGCATTTCTAATAGCATATAATGCAATTGCAACAGGAACTTTTGAAAGAATTGGTACATTTTCTTCTTCTTTTTTTTTTTTTTGAGATGGAGTCTTGCTCTGTTGCCTAGGCTGGAGTGCAGTGGTGTCATCTCGGCCCACTGCAACCTCCGTCTCCTGGGTTCAAGTGATTTTTCTGCCTTAGCCTCCTAAGCAGCCCAGACTGCAGGCACCTGTCACAATACTTGGCTAATATTTGTATTTTTAGTAGAGACGGGTTTCACCATGT
The DNA here is from genome assembly GCF_009761245.1 of Sapajus apella. Taxonomy (NCBI): domain Eukaryota; kingdom Metazoa; phylum Chordata; class Mammalia; order Primates; family Cebidae; genus Sapajus; species Sapajus apella. The sequence goes on from NW_022436958.1 coordinate 20,100,472, forward strand.
TGGCCAGACTGATCTCGAGCTACTGACCTTAAGTGATCCACCTCCTACAGCCTCCCAAAGTGCTGGGATTACAGGCATGAGCCACCACACCCTGCCATTTCCTTCTTATTGAGTAATACAAGTCATGAACAAAAGCTAAGAAAATCAAAGTCAGATTTTCAGTTTTGAAAGCTTTCAAAAGTTATGTTTGTGTTTATTACATTTGAAGCCTAATTTTCTTCAGATGTAATATCGTCTACATCTGTGCTATTTTAAAAAGAAGAGATTTCAGAACAATAATCTTGGAGTTTCTTAAGACTTTTTTGTGTCTTCAAAGAAAAATACCTAATTCAGTAGACAGTCTTTCCTAATTCGTAGTGCTATATTTCACAAAAATGTATGCTGTTTAAAAACAACAAAACAGATCTCTGATTAAAATCCAGGTAAATGGAAACTTACTTATCTGAAGCACCCTTTCTCTGAACATGTTACTTAATTGAAATTGTTTTATGGTGTATTTCTTCTGAACAGAGAGTTAAAGTTCGTTATCGCCCATATATGTAAACCTTTTCATTAGATTCAATTATTCAGCAGTATTTTATAACATTGAAGGCCTTTTTAAAGCACACTAATTTATATGATGAGGTGGACTTCATTTTCTTTCTTTTTTCTTTTCTTTTCTTTTTTTTTGAGATAGAGTTTTGCTCTTGTTGCCCAGGCTGGAGTGCAGTGGCAGAATCTCGGTTCACGGCAACCTCCACCTGCTGGGTTCAAGCATTCTCTTGCCTCACCCTCCCAAGTAGCTGGAATTACAGGCATGTGCCACCACGCCTAGCTAATTGTGTATTTTTAGTAGAGACTGGGTTTCCCCATGTTGGTCAGGCTGGCCTTGAACTCCTGACCTCAGGTGATCCACCCACCTCAGCCTCCCAAAGTGGTAGGATGACAGGCGTGAGCCACCGTACCTGGCCTGGACTTTGTTTTCTTATGAAACATTTTACAGTATATAATCATCAGCCATGATTGTCATTACTCAATAAGGCTTTGTTAGTTTTAATAAACTTTGAGGGAAGCCCTGATATGTTTTAATCTTAAGACAGACATTTAAAACTCTTTGATTTGCAGCTTATTATACATATATATATATATATATATATATATATATTTTTTTTTTTTTTTTTTTTTTTTTTTGAGACAGGGTCTCATTCTGTCACCTGTGCTAGAGTGCAGTAGTGCTCTTATAGCTCACTACAGCCTTGAATTCCTGGGCTTAAACAATCCTTCTGCTTCAGTCTCCTGAGTAACTGGTACTACAGGCACACACCATCATGCCTAGCTAATTAAAAATATATTTTTTTGTAGAGGCAGGGACTTGCGTCCCAGGCTGGTCTTGAACTCCTGGCCTCAAGGGATCCTCCTGCCTTGGTTTCTCAAGTGCTGGGATTATAGAGCCACCATTCCAGGCCTTTTTCTTGTTTTGATTGAAGTAGATTCTATAACAGCATGTAAAATGTAAGAGTGTTTATGCTGCCAAAGGAATGTCAACCATTATCTTAACCCAATAAAGGGTTAGTAAAGGGGCAGAAAGAATGAAAGAAGCACAGGACTAGTGTGGTCTGTTTGACTAATGGACTTATTTTGATCAGTGAATCACATTCATTGATATCTTTCATTGATATCAATGTGATTCATTGATAACATTCCTTCCTCCTCAAGGCAGAACTAAAATTTTCTTTTTTTTTCCCCTGTTATGCTGTCTCTTTTTCATGCTAAGTGAACCATTTCTTATTAGTTGATAAATGCGTTTGTTTAACTCCATACTAGACATGCTATCTACTCAGTTCCTTAATCTGACTTGTGTTTTTGTAAGGTGTTGGCATTTTTGTGAAGGATTGCTTCAAGTTTTCACTTGGGAGGGACATTTTATTTTGGGGCTTTCAGGGTTACCCTAAATGATATATATGGTAAGCAAATAAGGCAGAAATACATTTTAATGGAATATTAAAGATAGGATGGTAACCACCTTAAACACAAATCCATGAGTATATCTAGAGTGATACAGAATATATATTAACTTTGATTTTAAAATAAATGTAAAATGGAATACAAATTCACTTGCATGTACTAACTATAGTTCTTTATGACTTTTATAGCAATTGTATGGAAAGCAAACAGAAACTATTCTATTATGAATTAGGCTGTGATTATTTGCATTTAATGAATATAATGAGCTTCATTGATTTCTTGTATAGTGAACCTCATGAAATAAGAAAAAAGGGTCAAATTTGTGAATATAGTTCCAGTGTGCATTTTAGAAATGGTAGAAAGCATAAATACATTACGTGGCAATTGCCTTGGAAATGGCATATATTTTGTAAAAACATTGCATCTTAAATAATCGCTACCGGACTGCAAACGTATATCCTTGAGTTCCTCTAAGGCTTCCTCCCTTTCAACGTATTTTTGTTTTAGAGGACTTTGTGAACTAAATGCTTGATTAAGTTATGACATTATGTATTAAACTTAACCCCCCACCACACATCAGAAAGCTCCATGTAATAATGTTTGTGATAAATGTTTTATAAACAGAGATTTTTAACTGGCTCACTTTAAATAGCTATTGACCTTATTTTCTCCTTCTTTTGTACCTTTTACTTGCATTTTTTGAACTCTGCCCCTGAAACCAGCTCAACCCGTCTCTTAGCCAACTTCTCCTGTCAAGCTTCCAGACTCCTGCCCTCCTTTGAGGCTGAGAAGTGGTCCTGGGCCAACCTCTTTCTCAGTCATCCATAGCTGTAGGTTTGCTTCTAAAATGATGTAACTGACATAAAGGTGACCCAGGGAGACAAATAATTTTGTAGCTTTAAGTTATGTAAATTGGTATAAATATAGTGTTTGTTTTCTTTCACTTTCGCTTTGTTTCCCGATTTTTTTTTTTTTCTCATTCATCTTTATGAAAATACTCTTCCTCTGTTAAAATTGTTTTCTTTCCCTTGGGGCGAGCCCTTCTGGCAGTAATTGCCTGGGGAAATAAATGGATTGGAAGTGAAAGAACCTGCCCTTCCTGGAAGCAGCTGGCCTTTTGATAAGGTGTGGAAGTCAGGGACAAAGCTAGAATCTGGATGCTGTCCCAGCAATGTGTGAGTGTGTTGCTTTAGCTTTCTCCACCATAGTCCAAAATTTGTGTATTTAGAACCTGAGGATCCATTATGTTTCACATGTTTTTGTTGACTAATGTTCTTTGATTTAGCTTGTGTTATCAGGGTAATGCTTTTATCAGTGGCTTCAGAAGAGCCCTTTTGTTTGTTGTTTGATATCCTTTTCAGTGTATATATTCTTTACAACTATAGGTTATTGTGTTTGTGTGTTTTTGTTTTTGATATAATAGAGAAAAGGCGAAGCTGTGGCTCATGCCTGTAATCCCAGCACTTTGGGAGGCTGAGGCGGGTGGATCACGAGGTCAAGAAATCGAGACCATCCTGGTCAACATGGTGAAACCCCGTCTCTAGTAAAAATACAAAAAATCAGCTGGGCATGGTGGCACATGCCTGTAATCCCAGCTACTCAGGAGGCTGAGGCAAAATTGCCTGAACCCAGGAGGCGGAGGTTGCGGTGAGCCGAGACCGCGCCATTGCACTCCAGCCTGGGTAACAAGAGTGAAACTCCGTCTCAAAAGAATAAAAAATAAATAAAAAATAAAATAAAAATACAAAAATTAGCTGAGCGTGGTGGCGCATGCCTGTAGTCCTAGCTACTCGGGAGGCTGAGGCAGGAGAATCGCTTGAACCCAGGAGGCAGAGTTTCAAGCGATGAGCTGAGGTCGAGCCATTGCACCAGCCTGGGCAATAAGAGTGAAACTCTGTCGCAAAAAAAAAAAAGAAAAGAAAAGAAAAGAAAAATAGAGGAAAGGCTAAAGAAGGCTAAGAGTGTCTTATGTTTTCTTAGGACTTCTTTCCATAGGGATCATCTTTTGTGAAGAACGTTTCTGTCAATTTCCTGTTGAGTGTTGGCCTTTTAAAAATCCTTTTTAAAAGCCACAACAACCAGAAAGGAGAAATAACTTTCAGATTACGGACTAGACCTCCTCTCCATTTCCAGAGAACAGGCTAATTGAGCGTCTTCTGTTTGACTATTTTGTTCATTTAGGTCTGACAGCTTTTATTTTTTTTTTTTTATTTTTATTTATTTATTTATTTTTTTTTTGAGACGGAGTTTCACTCTTGTTACCCAGGCTAGAGTGCAATGGCACGATCTCGGCTCACCGCAACCTCCGCCTCCTGGGTTCAGGCAATTCTCCTGCCTCAGCCTCCTGAGTAGCTGGGACTACAGGCACGCGCCACCATGCCCAGCTAATTTTTTTGCAGTTTTAGTAGAGACGGAGTTTCATCATGTTGACCAGGATGGTCTCGATCTCTTGACCTCGTGATCCACCCACCTCAGCCTCCCAAAGTGCTGGGATTACAGGCGTGAACCACCGCGCCCGGCCCTGACAGCTTTTAAAAAGTACACTCGAGGGCTCTCTGTGTGTTTCTGTAGGAATCACATGTGTAAGATATATGTGTGTAAGTCCTTCTCTGCTTGGCTGAGGGGAATGCATTTGCAGGCAGAGTGCTAGTCATGATCCCCACAGTAAAGTAAACCTTGGGGAAAGAGTAGTGAATGGTGTGCTTTGATTGTTACTTGTCGAGTAGGTACTTTATCAGCCTCTTTGGTGTGTCTGAACTATGAGACACCTCCTTCCAGTGAATTGTACAAAACATTTTTTATCACATTAATTGGAATAATAAAAGCTTTGCTTGCTAAAACACAACTAGTTCAAGCCACCCAGAGATCCTGACTTCTATAGTTAAAAGGGTGCTTGTGGGAAGGAAGATGCTTTTGAGCTCACTCCTTCTATTTTGCTGTGGACTTGATGTAAGGTGTCCATGATTACAGACTCATTTGCTGGGACCTTCTCTGGTGAAGTCCTATACACTTATTGAAAAATGCATGAAAAGACTCGTGCACTTTTCTTCAATAAGCCATTGGATTTGTATGTGAGTGTGAAGCCTGGCCCTCCGAGTTGTGCCTTCCATGGCTGTGACAGTGTGACACAACTCAAAATAGCTTAAGGAGTGGTTTTGCATGCACAGCTACAGGAGCAGGTGGCTGCACCGCTGAAGGGTAGGAGCATTTGCTACGTTTGGACCACAAAAGGCTGAGGTAAAGGGCTTAGTGATTAAAGGGCTACTCTAGATTACATCTTGGGGTTTTTATTTTATGTTTTAAATGCCTTGTACATCTGAATTTCTCAGTGTAGGTGATTGGAAGGGCATGGATCACTTTTATTTATTTTTAATTTCTTTTTTATTTCTAATTTTTTTGTGTACATAGTATGTATACGTATTTTAGGGGTACATGAGATATTTTGCTACAGGCATGTAATGAGTAACAATAATATCAGGGTAAATGGGGTATCCATCACCTTAAGCATTTATTATTTCTTTGTGTTATGAACATTCCAATTATACTGTTTTAGTTATTTTAAAATGTGCACAAATTATTTTTTTTTTGAGACAGAGTCTCACTCTGTCACCCAGGCTGGAGTGCAATAGCATGATCTCAGCGCACTGCAACCTCCACCTCCTGGGTTCAAGAGATTCTTCTGCCTCAGCCTCCTGAATAGGGATTACAGGTGTGTGCCACCATGCCTGTTTAATTTTTTGTATTTTTAGTAGAGACAGGGTTTCCCCATGTTGTCCAGGCTGGTTTCAAACTTATGTCCTCAACTGATCTGCCCACCTTGGCCTCCCAAAGTGCTAGAATTACAGGTGTGAACCACTGTGCCTGGCCTGATGTCATTCTTTTTTTAATGGCTAAATACTACTTTGTTGTATATATGTACCACATTTTTGTTATCCATTTGTCTGTTGATGAACTCTTAGGATGATTCAAAATCTTGGCTATTGTGGCTAGTGCTGCAGTAAACATGGGAGGGCAGATATGGGATGCCTTTATATCTTCCTGGAGAATACATGCCCCAAGGACAGCAAGGCTCGTTGTTGAAATTACTCTTCTGTAACTGATCTTTGAGCTGAACTTTCCACCCCTCCACTGGTCATGCTTGTAAGGGATGGAGAGAAATATGCTTATTTTTATGCTGGCATAAGAATCACAATCCTAGCTCCGCCCCTGGATGCCTCACTTCCGGGCGCGAGAAAAAAAAACAAAAAGAATCACAATCCTGAGAAGTTCCCATTTTTTTCTTAAACTAATGGAGAGCATGGGGAAGTAATTGAGGCTTCTGTATAAGAAGCCAGAAAGATTGGAGAGTTTTTGTAAACATAAAGGTGTTACAGCAAAGGGGTCCCCATCCAGACACCTAGAGAGGGTTCTTGGATCTCAAGCAAGAAAGAGCTCAGGGCGAGTCCATAAAGTGAAAGCAAGTTTATTAAGAAAGTGAAGGAATAAGAGAGTGAGTACTCCATAGACACAGGGCTGCTGGTTGCCCATTTTTATGGTTATTTCTTGATTATATGCTAAACAAGGGGTGGCTTATTTTACCCAGTTCCTATTGGAGTTGCCCTGGCTCACAGGCCTCTGACAAAGGGACCAGGGCTTATTCCACAGAGGAGTGATAAATCTATTTGCATGGATTCTTTTTTTAAACATCTGAATTATTTTATTTTATATAAGACAGGATTTTGCTCTGTTGCCCAGGCTAGAGTACAGTGGTATGATCATGGCTGATTGAAGCCTTAACCTCCTGGGCATACCTGATCCTCTTACCTTGTCCTCTTGAGAAGCAGGGGCTAGAGGTGTGCTCCACCATGCTCTGCTAATTTTTAAATTTTTAAATAGAGATGGAGTTTTGCTTTGTTGTCCAAGCTGGTCTTGAACTCCTGACATCAAGCAGTCCTCCTGCATTGTCCTCCCAAATTGCTGAGATCCCAGGGATGAGCCACTGGCCCAGCCTATTTGCATGATTCTTACTTGTGCTAGGTTTATATTTTGATAAGTAAGCCTGCTGGAAGAGAGAAGATAAGACAGGAAGATGAGGAGGAGAGTGAGTACTTTTTAAAGACATTTCAGAGGTCAGGAAGTGCAGTCTGGTTCTGGAGTAAATTTGCTTATGCATAGTTGCCTTGCCTATGAATGGGAGGAGGCAGAAAGGGTGGGTGCACTCAGGGACTTTAATGAAATAGGATGCGAGTTGTTCTTTGTTAAAGTCACTCCATCTATACAGGGAGCTAGCTCACAAGGACATCTAAGAATTCAGCTGAGCCAGATTAAGTTGCAGCAGTCAGCTACAAACAAGGGTCAGCAAACTTTGAGAAGTGGCAAATTTAGTTTTTGTTTGCTAGCACTAAGTACATTTTATTGTGTAGCAATTACAACGGTCAGTTCTAGGCAAAAGTTTCCTGAGTACCTATTAATCTTTGGGAGTTTTAGACCCACATATCTATGTTTTCTGGTTTCTGTGAGTAGATGTTCTGTCAAGATCTCAATTTTTTTTTTTTTTTGGGATGGAGTTTCACTTTGGTTGCCCAGGCTGGAGTGCAATGGTGAGATCTCAGAACAACCTCCACCTCCCAGGTTCAAGTGATTCTCCTGCCTTAGCCTGCCGAGTAGCTGGGATTATAGGCGCCCACTACCACACCGCATAATTTTTTTTTTTTTTTTTTTTTTGTATTTTTAGTAGAGACAGAGTTTCGCCATGTTGGGCAGGCCAGTTTCGAACTCCTGACCTCAGATGATCCACCTGCCTCAGCCTCCAAAAGTGCTGGGATTACAGGTGCTAGCCACCCCACCCTGCCAAGATCTCCAGTTTTCTTAGTTGCAAGCTCAGCTTCTCTTCTTCCTTAAACCTGCTTCTCTTTTTAGATCTTATTATTGAAATGTTGGGGCCATTTTGCAGCCGCCCAAACTAAAACCCCTTATTGTGTTCAGTCTCTTCCTGTTGCCTCCTGTAATTGGTTGTCAGGTCTTTTCATCCTCTCTAATTGAGTGCTGTCCTTAGAGATTTTTGGAAAACATCGGTCTCTAGATTTGCACTCTTTAATGTTGCCTTAAACCAGGCTCTCCTCTCACATGAGGTCTATTTCATTGCCCTCTAATTGGTCTCTCTGTCTTTGTAAGCTTCAACACAAAAATCTGCTTGAATACTCTTTACAGAACATTAGACAAAATGTCTTACTTCCTTAATCTACAGTCTCTCTCCCCATTGCCAACAGGATATCATAGACATATTTTAATTCACATGTACACAGTCTTCCTCTTTCTTGCTCCCTGGACTTCTTTTTAAATCCCATTTCTAGCTGTATACCATCTCCAGATAACTACTTGTATGCCTAGAATGTACCTGCTGCTCCCCTTTCTCCAATTGTCTTGTCTATAATGTTCCCTACTCACTCCTCTCCAAATTCTTTTTTCCCCTTCAAGACCCATCTCAAAAGTCCTGTCTTCACTGAAGCCTTCTTTAATTCTTTCAGTCAATTTCTTGCAACATTAAAATGATAGAGCATCTTGCCTTTTTTTTCTGACTATTTATGACACTCAGTATAGCACAACTAGTTATAAGACAGAGTTCAGAGTTCCGAGACACATTTTGATATTTAATCCTGCACATAGATGATATATTCCTCGTGGGCAGTTAGTTGATAAATTCACAGGTATATTCAGTTGAGCACCATTTGTTTAGGTTTTGCTAACTGAACTGGTGTTCTCAGAGTTAGCTCTGGTTTGTTGTCAATGCAGCAGCCAGCCCTGAGTCAGCACGTATGTGATTTAATTAAAAGGCTATAAAACATGGATGTGAAGCTGTAATAAATAAGCTAATTCTATTTTTTAATATTTTTTCCCCTCTGGCTTTCTTGAACTTTTATTGCAGAAGTTAGTAAAGATTTGTGTATATTTTTGGTCCCCTTCTTTGCTAGTTTCCTAGTAAAGCTGTTACTTAGAAGGAAATAATCTTTTTCTCTTTGTAATCAATGTGAAAACGTTCCTCCTTACAATGGTACATGGGTACATGTTGTCCACAGCAGGATTTATATTTATATAGTTCTAAATTTCTTTCAGCATTAGAGCAAAATTCTTTTCTTTTATTTTTTGAGACAGGGTCTCACTCTGTCTCCCAGACTGGAGTACAGTGGCACCATCTCGGCTCACTGCAGCCTCTGCCTCCCAGGCTCAAGGGATTCTCTTGTCTCAGGCTCCAAGTAGCTGGGATTATAGGCGTGTGCCACTATTGCCCAGATAATTTTTGTGTTTTTAGTAGAGACAAGGTTTCAGCATGTTGGCCAGGCTGGTGTCGAACTCCTGACCTGAAATGATCCACCTGGGTCAGCCTCCCAAAGTGCTGGGATTACAGTCATGAGCCACCACACCTGACCCTAAAACAAAGTTCTTACATTACCTGGCAGAAGATTACTAGTAAGGGACTGAATGTTTTAGGTGATTATTTGAGAATAGGGCCTTCTTTTGGGAGTAACAACAAAATATGGTATAGCTTTTGGGGAGAAGTTGCCTTTTGAGACCAAAGGCAGGGCAGAACCACCCAGGGGTTAAGAACATAAATTCAGCAATGTTTTCTTACTTACTAGGCAGTGACTTGGGGAAATCTATTTCCTCTGAACTACCGCTGCCCCTCTTATGAAATGAGATGTTGTGAGGATGAAATGAGCTGATGTGTATAAATAATTAAAAGCACGGTACCTGTTACCTAGTAAGTAATAAATGGCAGTGATTGTTGTTAAAACATTTATAACAATAACAATCGGAATGATAATCTTAGGAAAGCCAGGTGAAACTGATTCTTGCCTTTGAGTTAGCCAGATGACCACACAGAAGGATTTGATTACAGTAGAAGTAATAAGACCCAAGCATACTTTATTTTATGAAATTATTGAAAAAGGAAAACTCTATTGATTATAGTCGATATTATTGCTAAGTCTGCAAGATGATATGAGAATGTAGTTTTTTGATAGTATTAAGTGGCTCATTGGGAAAATGCATGAAAATCTCCCCCTTTGCAAGTTTTGGGCTCAGACAAATCAAATTAAAACAATACTGTAAGGTAGGCAGGGAACATAGGGACCACACACATTTGGAAATACTGGCCTCAAATTTAACTGGCTGAATGGACACCTCTGACAATGAAACATTTTCATTGACTGTGTTATATATAACATCCCTCAGTTGGCCATGTGTGGTATCCTTTGTGAGGTCAGCAATGACATTATCAACAAGACAGAAGCACTGATAAGTCAATCAGTCATAACACTTACATCCAAGGGACCACCACGCTGCTGTCTGTGAGTTAGGCATGTGCATTGTTTAAGGTAAATAGAACTAGGACTATATTCTGTGTCCAATTGTCAGAGGAACCCAGTTAGTCTTGAGATAGCGTGCTGTCTGTTGGCTGCTAGGACTTCCATTGTTGTGTAATAGACACCCATGTGAATGTTTACAGCAGTACCTTGATTGGTGATAGTCAGCTATGACAAATGGGTACCTGCTAAGTTATAGTGTTTACTATCCCAGCAACCTAGGATATAAGGTTTTGCCTAGGGTTAATGCAATGATGAATGGAGGCCTCTATCTAGCATATACCAACTATCCTGCATAATTTAGGAAAGAGAAGATGGTTGATATAGCAAAGGGATGGTAAAGAAGAGACCTCCAGGAGCAGAGTACATGCTTGTGAAATATTTTCCTGGTAAGAATCTTTAAAAAATTTTTTGAGACAGAATTTCACTCTTGTTGTCCATGCTGGAGTGCAATGGCGCGAACTCAGCTCACCGTAACCTCCGTCTCCTAGATTCAAGCCATTCTCCTGCCTCAGCCTCTGGAGCAGCTGGGATTACAGGTGCCTGCCACTATGCCTGGTTAGTTTTTGGTATTTTTAGTAGAGACGGGGTTTCACCATGTTGGCCAGGCTGGTCTCGAACTCCTGACTTCAGGTGATTTGCCTACCTTAGCCTCCCAAAGTGCTGGGATTACAGGTGTGAGCCACTGCACCCAGGCTAAAAATTTTTTTAGAGACGGGATCTTGTTCTGTCTCCCATGTTGGAGTGCAGTGGCACAATTGCAGCTCACTGCAATCTCAAACTTGTGGACTCTAATCCTGGGAAGAATCTTAATTAAAAAGACAAGTTTTAGAATTTAGGAGTTTGTCAGAATGAGATCAGAAGAAAAAAATTTTAAAAATGCCACCAAATTTCAGTAATTTATGGTATTCCAAAATGAGTTTTCTATAGAATCATAATTATCAACTGTATTACAATTCTTTAGGATAATATGATAATAGATACAGTTTATTCAATATGAACTCAAATATTTAACTGTATATAATTTTTGTTGAGATACTGTTTTTTTTAGTATCCTGAGTTAAAACTACCTTTATAATAAATTATCTTCTTGAGTTGTGAGATATCAGTAGAATGTAAGGTGTGTTGCGCAGACAGGCCAGAGGTCCATCCATACAAGGAAATAGGGTAGTGGCTTCCCTGTTTTCCTGCCTTTGTGAAAGGAAAGTTTTAGACAGGTCAAATTCCTCAACCCTAGAAATTTTTTTAGTTGATCGCACAGGGTTATCTTTTTACATTTAACAGAGTTAAAGTGGAAAAAAGGATTTTTGGTGGAATCTTCATGTTTATGCAATCTTTTTAGTTTCTGAAAAAGTTAAAGAATAATTTTTAAGTCCTCAACAAAACTTTAGAAAATTTCATTATCAGTCCAGTTGTGGAAAGCAAGTGAGAGGAAAGGTAAGAGCTAAGATGATGCAGAACTTTAGAAATATTCAATGGAGTCGTGGCTCATGTTTGTAATCTTAGCACTTTGGGAAGCCAAGGAAGGAGACTGCTTGGGCAACACAGCGAGACCTTGTCTCTCCAGGAAAAAAAAAAAAAAAAAAAAAAGAAAGAAAGAAAGAAAAGAAAAAGATTAGCCATGCATGGTGGCTTGCACTGGTAGTATCAGCTACTTAGGAGAATCGCTTGTCCAGGAGTTCGAGTTTGAGTTTACAGTTAGTGATAGTTGAGCCACCACACTCTGGCCTGGGTGACAGAGCCCGACTCTGTCTCTGAAAAAAAGAAAGAAAACAATATAAATACAGTGAGCCACAAATATACATTGAGTGCTTGATCTGGAGGGTTTTCTCTTAAAATGTTGGTGTCATGCAACTCTGGCCAGAAGAAAACTTTTTTCTTTTTGTTAAGTTCCCCTAATGAAAGGAATAACAGTGGGTTAGATTGGTCAGTTTGTGAAAGCATCAAGGCATGATATTCTTTGACTTTTTCTCTGTAAAGTATACTCTTTTTTTTTTTTGAGACGAAGTCTAGCTCTGTTGTCCAGTGCGATCTCAGCTCACTGCAACCTCCATGTCTCAGGTTCAAGTGATTCTCCTGCCCCAGCCTCCTGCGTAGCTGGGATTACAGGCACCTGCCACCACGGCCTCCCACAGTTCTAGGATTACAAGCATGAGCCACTGTGCCTGGTCGACTCAATGATAGAAATATAACTGTGCTGGCTTTTGATTCTAGTGAAAACTTCATTAGAAAGGGAAAAATTTGGGAAGGGAGTTGTACCACAATTTGAATTAAACACTTGCCAAAGAACCTGAAGCAGTCTGATGTTTATTGTCTTGTTCTACTGGTTCTCCTTGAGGAGAGGATTAGGTGTTGAACAAATTTGCAAGTATAGCATGCAGTTTTGTCAAATACCCAATGACATTTCTTTTCACAGTTCTCTTGACTTTATACTGTTTAAATATCCTCAGTTGTCTCTTCATTTGCTTTTCTTTTTTTAATTCCTGTCAGATCAGAAAGTCACTTTTACATAATCACTCCCCTTGTCTAGACTTTTTTTGCTATTTCTTTTGAGTTGCAGTATACACATTGGTATGTTAGTAATTTCCTTACTTTATGTTTTCTTTTCTAGTTTAACATAGTTTCATAATTTACACAGTGTCTTTTTATTATTGGGATGGTTATGCGATAACCATCCCAATTAACTTCTTTTTGTTTCTTTTTTTTTCCTTTGTAGGCTAAGAAATGGCATTTCAAAAGGCAGTGAAAGGGACGATTCTTGTTGGAGGAGGTGCTCTTGCAACTGTTTTAGGACTTTCTCAGTTTGCTCATTACAGAAGGAAACAAGTAAGTAACTGTACTTGTGTTGATTACAGCATGCAACCTAAATCTGCTAAAGAACTGTCTATGGGAAGTGTGTGCACTAACGGTTTTGTTTAGAAATTACTTGCGAAGTTTCTCAGTTTGATCTGAAAGATACTAATTTAGAACATTGCCTTAATGATCCTGGAGAACTGTGTGTATCTCCTTTTTTAAAAAGTGAATTTCTTTTTCAGGAAGCATTATTTAGCCTCTGTTTTGGCTCTTTGGGTTTTAAAAGACTGCTTCATTTATGAGTGCCAGGGTTTCTTCATTTAGACTTTCCTTGTCTAATTCATCTAAATGTCTGGATACCTTCTATGTTCCTGCCAAAGGTTTGTCTTATTAGAAGGCAGGCAGCCGAGAAAGGAAATGGAAAAGAAAAGGCCCAGCTGATTCCTGGTTTTATTTCTTCAAGGTTTAGTTACTTACGAAGTATTACTTTGTATTACATAAAAATTTTAATGGAGGAAGGCCATGAAAATGAGATTGATATGAAGTTTCCAAATATTATTAAGTGTTCAGTTTATTTTCTTTTTTTTTCTTTGCATTATAACTGTGACTTCCCATAGTTCAAATTGATGCCAGGAAATAACTTTGCTGAATGGCTTTGTTCTTTTCAGGCTTGAAAGGCTGGCAGCCACCTTAGTAATTAGTATCAGTCTCTTGTTCCCCCTCTCCCATGTCATTAGGACATTTTGTGATACCAGCTGTGTAGTATATTTCTTTTTCAAAGATGAAGGTGAAGGAATTTTGCAAACCATTTGTAACTGAGTGGTTCATTTTATGCATTTTTGTGGTTGCCGTTAAGCCATGGTTTGTCTTATACTTCTTGTTTCTGTTTCTTTGTGGTACAAGGTGGTGGAGCCAGGCACATTACTTGCAGTCCCATATCCTGAATGAGGATCACTTTAAAAACAAATATTAGGGCAAGTTCACTGGCTCAAACCTGTAATCCCAGTACTTTGGGGAGGCCAAGGCAGTTGGAGACCAGCCTGGGCAATATGGTGAAACCCTTTCTCTACAAAAAATAAAAAAGTTAGCTGGTCATGGTGGTATACACCTGTAGTCCCAGCTACTCTGGAGGCTGAGGTAGGAGGATTGCTTGAGCCTGGAAGGTGGAGGCTGCAGTGAGCTTAGATCGTGCCACTGCACTTCAGCCTGGGTGACAAAGTGAGACCCTGCCTCAATCAATCAATCTGTAAAATAAATAAATACAAACACATATTAGGAAGAATTAGCATGCTGGCTTATCATTAAAAAACCCAATGAGCCAATTTTATGTGATTCCTGCTAAAGATGGGTGATATAAAATAGTCTTTTGATTAATGTTAGTCTTTCTTTTGCACTCTGAACTGTGAAGACATCACTCTCAATGCATGCATGTTGCTGGTTTTATTTTTTTAACTGACACATAAGCATTATACATATTTATCAGGTTCATTGTGGAGTTTTGATGCGTACAATAGTATTATTAATTCACTGATTTGGTATTGAAACTCTTCCTCATCCATTGATCATGCTTGATGTACTGTTTCTTTTAAAAGATTGCCTTAGTTCCTTAAAAGCAAGTGTGAAAAGATGTTGCTTCTGCTGAGGCTATTTCAGAAGTGCACTTCTGTTTGGGACATGGGTGTTAAGGAATTAGATTACTTCAGCCATCTTTACTGGTGCTATCTGAAATGATACTGAAAAATGCCAGTGCCAAAGGTCACGATATCTAATATGAGTTGTTGCTAAATTTATACATGGTTTATGTCTTTTAGCCACAGTAAGCATATTCTACTTGACAGTTTATATTTGTACCTAGGTAACACTGTTTCATCTAATTTTTTTGGTTTGATTTCTCTCTAATAATTGATCTTACAGAATAGAATAAATAGAAGAGACTTTGCCCCCAAGCAGTCAAGTTATAGGTGGATTTTATTCAGTAAAATCAAGGCAAAATGAAGACCTATTGATTCCTGGGACATTTTGTCATTTTATCGTTCCTACGTTAGACATCCTGATTACCCTAATAGCCAAATGAAATGGATACTAGCAGTTTGAAGTCATTTATAATTTTAACTTGACAAGTTCTGTTGAAAAAAATTCCTACAGGCATATGCAATCGGTGAGTTGCATAAGAAATCCAGCTATGTGCATTTCCTTTCTGCTGATTCCTGTCCCTTTAAGATACTGCCATTAGCATGTGTTTGTGGGGGTAGCAGATGTGATGTAGCCATAGGTACTGGCCAAAGTAAATAAAAAATGAAAGCAAGAATGAGAAGAGGAAACAACCTATTCCAGCCATTGACATAAAATGACCACAGGCCTCCATTAACTCAGCTGTCCTCTCTCAGAAAATATCTGCCTATCAGAACCATTCTAGGGGGGGAGTTTTTCTGACTTCAGTAGTCAAGAAAAGTCTTCCCTTTGAGACACATTAACTGGCTACATTTTTGTTTGTAGAAGCTGAGGCCTTAAACGTGACTAGGTATGCTCCATTTTTCTGCAGAGTGATGCTTAAAGTATTGGCTTGTTACAGGTTGTCTACCTACTGTATTTTTATATTTATTCTAGTTTTCTAAGAAGATCCCAACTGATAAACTGCCTTTTAGTGAGAATAAGTTAGTTTTGAGACCCCAAGATCCTGATGTCCTAGACAGCCACCTACTGACTTTGGTTCTGGCACATTTTGCTATGTTCTTCCATGCTCTTATCTTCTTGGCCCCAGTCTGTGCCCATTTGGTACTCCCAGGACAAAGTTTCTGTGGCTCCCGGGACAAAGCTTCTTCCCTGAAATGCCGGCAGGGGCTATATCTATATTCTAAATACAAATGGATTGAATATAAAAGTTGGTATATTGTTAAAACATGTTTGGTGATGAGACAATGCTATAAGTGTTTAGGTGCCAGGTCAGCTCTTGAAAACCTTTGGATCAGTTCTGTAGTTAAATTACCTTATACATACTAGCAAAGAAAACTATTGTATATACTTTAAAAAATTACCTTATACTTGCAAGGAAAATGATTGTATATACTTCAAAAAATTAATTAAACATAAGACAGATTAAAATTGAATAAGATGTGATTTCACTTACCTTTAATGCAGTTGCTTGAATCAGAGCCACTGTAGGTGGGAGAATAGAGGCCTTCGTGGAGACTGGTGTTTCTGGGAGCGGGTTAGGGGTTAGAGGTGGTAGCAGTTATGCTTTTGTCTCACTTTACTTCATAGTGTAGCTTTTCTTCCTACAAGCATATTGTTAACACTGCTGTTACTTATGTTTATGAATGATGAACAGTGCCCGCTGTTAAGCCAAGTGAATTCTAGATGTTTATTATTTTTATTTTCTAAGGGAAACAGGTCAGATTTAGAAGAGATGGAGGACAGTGAGGGTCGTTATAACTTAAGGAGAGGGTAATTATTATCATTATTCTTTTGGAGCTGGGTGGCCTAAATCTTCAATTCCAACAAGGAGGTTGATGAGGAAAGGCGATGAAGGTTGGCTGACTTCTTTTGCTTGTGTCCACCTACAGGGAAAGAGGTTTGTGGTCACAGATAATATCCACATTTGAGGCCTTCCTCAATTGTGCATCTAAGGGCTTTTAGGGTGGTCTTAGAGTGGCTTCCTCGTCATTTCCTTGTCTTCCTTTCTTTATTTTCCACCCATAGCACGTGGCAGTTTCCACAAAGGCAGCTTGAGTTTTTCTCTCCCCAGACCAGCCATATGCCAAGGAACAGGAGTACTGGGAGATAAGCATTTTACCATTCAATGAAACCAACCCCACTGTGGATGGAACAAGCAGACACCTCTGTGGTGGTGTGGAGATTTTTTAGAGTAAGTTGATTGCGATTCACTATTTATTATAGGTTGGCTTAATAATAAACTTTTACTTACATTAAACTTGGAGGTCATCTTATCCAGTCTAAGGTCTGGTGAAAGGGAAGTAGCACTTCATAGAGGAGCCTCCTTTTTCTATTTCCAGGCTGGTGGGAGAATGGAGTAGATGAAGAGGGAAATTTAAATTAGGAAGAGGGGCCATGGAGTACTTTTAAACAAGTAAACCTTCTTGAGCCACAGAAGTAGAGAGCATTAAAGTCAGAGCTGCATGAGGAGTCCTCAGAAAGATGGAAAGGCCTGAATGGGAGTGACCAGGGAGAATGAAACAAGAATAGGGTGTGAAAGAGTACCGAGATTGAACATAGGGCTACCCTAGTCTTTTTTCTTTACATTATAGTTCAATGGCACTGTTTAAAACTTTTTTTTTTAAGTTAACATTTATTTCATACCTTCCAGGTCCTCACTGGAAAAGTTGATGTGATGATGTGGGCATTTTTTTTTTTTTAACCCCAGTTATGTGGTTGATATGACAAAAATCTATTCAGGTCAGAAGGGTGGTCTTTCTCAGGTAACACATTCTACGTTCCTTCCATGACCTGGTCTGAAGGTGTGGTGGCTTTGTGAGCTGAGGTAAAAACCTGAGAACCACTGACAGCTTTCTCAAAGCCCGGATGTGAAATTTTTTTTGCCACCCCCCCACCCTACCCCCGCACCATAAATAGGCAGGGAGTGGGCTTCAGAACATGGAAATCAAGATCTCTCTTTTTTTTTTTTTTTTTTTTTTTGAGACAGAGTTTCGCTTTTGTTGCCCAGGCTGGAGTGCAGTGGTGTGATCTCAGCTCATTGCAATCTCCACCTCCCCGGTTCAAGCGATTCTCCTGCCTCAGCTTTCCAAGTAGTTGGGATTACAGGCACCCTGATTCTAAGAAGATCATTCCTCCCAAGATCTCTTTTTAATGGGAGGAATGATCTTCTTAGAATCAGGGAAGTGAGAAATTCTCACTGATGCCGTTCATCAGCAACAGAACAGAAAGGCCAAGAGCGTGATCGTTAGAGCAGTCTCTGCGGACTGCCTGCATCCAACACCTAGCAGTACTTTTCTTTTTTTGGGTATGCTTCCTTACCTTTATTTATTTACATGTTTATCCCTTTATTTTTATTCAATATGTCATAAGTGTACATATTTACGAAATGCAGAATGATATTTCTGTGCATATATACAACGTGTAATGGTCAAATCAGGGTAATTAGCATATCCATCACCTCGAACATTGATCATTTCTTTGTATTGTGAACATTAAAAATCCTCACTTTTAGCTGTTTGGAAATATACACTAAATTATTGTTAACCATATTCAGCCTATAGTGTTACAAGGCCCTAGAACTTATTCCATCTAGCTGTAACTTTGTATGCATTCACCAACCTCTCCGTGTCTTCCCCGTCGTCTCCCATTTCCAGCTTTTAACACCTACATTGCTACTCTCTATTTCTGTGAGTTCAATTTATTTTAGCTCCTATATGTGAGTGAGAACATGCAGTATTTATCTTTCTGTGCCTGACATATTTCACTTAACATAATGTCCTCCAGGCTCCTCATGTTGTTGCAAATGACAGGATTTCAGACTTCTTTTTTTTTTTTTTTAAATAGCGATGGGGACTCGCCATGTTGCTCAGGCTGGTCTTGAGCTCCTGAGCTCAAGCTCATCCACCTCAGCCTCCCAAAGTGCAGGGATCACAGACGTGAGCCATCATGCCCGGGCTATTTCATTCTTTTTAATGACTGAATAATATTCCATCATCTGTATATACACCACATTTTCTTTATCCTGTCATCTGTTGATGGACATTTAGGTTGATTCCATATCTTGTCTATTGTGAACAGCTAGTGCTGTGTCTTAATAGCTAAGTGACTCTGGATGATTTTCTTAAATTCTCTCAGCCTCATTTCCTCCCTTTTGTAAAATAAGGATAAAAGTGATAATTCCTGCATAGGTTTGTTAAAAAGCAGTGAAGCCTGGGAGAGTTCCCGGAACATAGGAAGCTTTCAAAAAATGTCGCCCCTTCTGAGATTCCCATTTATCGGGATTCTGTGGTGAAGCATTTTTTAAAAACAGGCAATATTAGGGAAAAAAGCTCAAACTTTTGGCGGGAGATAAATCTGAATTTTCATTTTAGCTTGAAATGGAATGCAGTTAAACTTATTTCTTCTTTCCCAAAGTCAGTGATGTTAGAGGATGTGACATAATAACAGCTATTGATGACAGATTTGCAAAATAGCCTCCCACTTTGTAAGAGACATCAATTCTCTGTGCCTGTGAGTGGCGTAGGAAATGCTATAGCTCACTCTGTATATGTGTTATTATGAAAAACAAAACAAAACAAAACAACTCTCATAACAGTGATGTGTTAGGTGAGTTGAAATACAGGTAAGCCTATACTACCTTTGTTAGTGTCAGCAAAACCCAGGAGGAAAAATATTTATGCTAATGAGAGGCAAAGTGATGCATGGATAATTAAAATCAGCAGGGATTTTGAAAACATTGTTTTAACTTGTAATTTCAGTCTCTCCCTCTCTATGCCTTATTTGTAAGGGTTTCTAGTAAAGTAGTGCTTTTTGATTAGTAGTGCCAATGACTCAAAAGTTTTAAAGTCAGTAACAAAAGATAAGATGGGATAAAAAGCAAAAAAAAAAAAAAAAAAAGGGAATCAACTCTAGTCAAAATAAGATCTGCTTTAGGATTTATTTGAATAGACCCCAAATAAAGCAACATTTAGCTTCCTGAATGTGTCTGTTACATGAGTGTGGCTGGGTTTTGAACCTGTTGTTGTGTGTAGGTTATAAAAATTATCAGAATTCCGATTTTTTCCATACAGTAAGGATAATGTCACTTTACTCACAGGCTTTTTTCTCTGTCAAGCAAGTCAATACATACAAATCCGTGATCTCAGTACCTGGCAATAGCAGGTCTTTCTTTAGTATCTGCTATACTTCTTCCCCTTCCCCTGAGGTAGGATATGAACATTTGAAATTAGACCTAGCCTTGTCAGGCATAATAAGAAAGCTATAACAAAAGGTTTTTAAAAAATAGCTGAGGCTGGATGTGGCGGCTCATGCCCGTAATCCCAGCACTTTGGGAGGCTGAGGTGGGTGGATGATAAGGTCAGGAGTTCAAGACCAGCCTGGCCAATGTGGTGAAACCCCATCTCTACTAAAAATACACAAATTAGCTGGGTGTGGTGGTGGGCGCCTGTAGTCCCAGCTACTCAGGAGGCTGAGGCAAGAGAATTGCTTGAAGCTGGGAGGCAGAGGTCTCAATGAGTCAAGATCACACCACCGTACATGGACCTGGTGACAGAACGAGACTGTGTTTCAAAAAAAAAAAAAAATTGCTGAAGTTTTGGTTGGCACACTTTTGCTTATATTGATGACTAGACAGATAAATTGGTAGAAGGTAGAGAAACTTGAAGTTCAAATGAGTATTGATTGAAGAGAAATCAAAATTATAAGCATAGTGTATCTAAGACATGATGTCAGTTAAGAAACAATTTAATCTTGTGGCATCTGCAGGAAAAAAGAAAATAAAGAAACAAATTACAGGAATTCCACTTAAGCATTGCTTCTCAGCAGTTTCTTTATTTGAATATAACAATTTGTTTATCTTTTGAACACCCTTTACATCTTCAAGAATTTAACCTTGGCTGGGCATGGTGGCTCACGCCTGTAATCCCAGCAATTTGGGTGGTCGAATTGGGTGGATCATGAGGTCAGGAGTTTAAGATTAGCCTGGCCAATATGGTGAAACCCCATCTCTACTAAAAATGCAAAAATTAGCTGGGCATGGTGATGAGTGCCTGTAGTCCCAGCTACTCAGGAGGCTGAGGCAGGAGAATTGCTTGAACCTGGGAGGCAGAGGTTGTAGTGAGTCAAGGTCGCGCCACTGCACTCTGGCCTGGTGACAGAATGAGACTCCATCTCAGAAAGAAAAAAAGAAATCTAACCTCAATTAGAAACATTCTTTAGGTTCTTGAACTAAGGAGGATCTGTGGGTTTCAAATTAATATAACTCTTCTTGAGAGAGTGTGTAGTTGAAACTATCATATGACACATTTGCTTTCCTTTTCTTCCTTTTTTTTTAACCAGATTGCTTTTAATTTTGTAAGTCAATTCAGGCTACTAGACTTGCTTGCTTGTTCTGCCTGAGTAAATAATATTCCATATCCAGAGGCATTTTGCATAGGTTTGTAAGCAGTCTTTCCCCTTCCTTTTTTTTGAGATGGAGTCTTGCTCTGTCACCCAGCCTGGAGTGCAGTTGGCACGATTTCAGCACACTGCAACGTCTACCTCCCAGGTTCAAGCATTTCTCCCTGCCTCAGCCTCCCGAGTAGCTGAGATTACAGGTGCCTGCCACCACACTCGGCAAATTTTTGTATTTTTTAGTAGAGAGGTTTCACTATATTGGCCAGGCAGGTCTTGAACACCTGACTTCAGGTGATCTGCCCACCTTGGCCTCTGAAAGTGCGGGGATTACAGGTGTGAGCCACTGTGCCCAGCCGCAGTCTTTCTCTTTTAAAAAACCTTAGGAAGTGATGTAAAAATAAATGTTCTCATATAGTCTTTATTGTTGTTTTTCTCCCGTACCTGTTGATGGCAGAATAATGTTGCTTTTAAAAAATTGTTTTCTTGATAGCCAGGCGCAGTGCCTCATGCCTGTAATCCCAGCATGCTGGGAGGCTGAGGCAGGTGGATCACTTGAGGTCAGGAGTTTGAAATCGCCTGGCCAACATGGTGAACCCCCATCTCCACTAAAAATACAAAAATTAGGCGAGCATGGTGGTGGATGCCTATAATCACAGCTACTTGGGAGGCTGAGGCGGGAGAATTGCTTGAACCCGAGAGGCAGAGGTTGCAGTAAGCCAAGTTCACACCACTGCATTCCAGCCTGGACAACACAGCGAGACTACATCTCAAAAAAAAAAAAATTATTTTCTTGAGCATAACTGAAACTCTGTACCCTTTGCTCAACATCTACCCGCCCACCCCCTGGTTACGACTGTTTTACTTTCTGCTTCTATGACGTTGTCTATTTTACCTCCCACCTATTTGTCATCACACAATATTTGTCTTTTGGTGTCTGGCTTATTTCACTTAGCATAATGTCCTCCAGGGCACGTTGTCAGGAATGTCAGGATTTTCTTTTTCTTTTTTAAGGCTGAATAATATACCATTTTATGTATATACTATATTTCCGTATTCATCCATCTGTTGATGAATGGAATTTAGGTTTTCATGTCTTGGCTATTGTGAATACATTCTTCATAGGATATCTAACACTATAGTTCCCACCTAAATGTTAAAATCAACTAAAGTGGCCATTTTTGATGGTGGAAGAAGGAACTCATGGCTGCATCATAAGCCTCTTGATGCTACCCATTTGCTTAAGGAGCCATCAGCGTTATATCAAATGTGAAGGTAGGAATGTCTTTGCACCTTGCTTTCTAGGGTTTGCATTTGATGATCTGTCCTTTTGAGGTGTTGTCTGTATGGATTTATTTCCTAATTGTTGTTTTTGTAAATGATGATGGCTCATCCATCCATAACCTATTCACTATTGTGTATGGACTGTGTGCAATGTAGGGGAGTTGTAAATCTTGGGTTGTAAAACTAAGCACATCTCATACTTGTGTATTAGTTGAAGTAAGCTAATTGGTGTAATAAACAATCCTCAGAGCTCAGTGGCTTATCACAATGCAACCTTATTTCTTGCTCACATTACAGTTCAATGTGGATAGGTGGGGGACCTTTTCCTGAAATTACCCAAGGACCTGTGTCTCTTTATTCTGGTGGGTCTGCCATGCTATAGGGGTCTCACCCCACTGGATCATTTCCAGCCTACTGTACGGGAGTGTTCTCTGGAAGAAGATAAAAAGTTTTGTTAAGCATTTAGCTGTTACATATGTGTCTTGATTTTAGTTTCTAATCTAGTTGACAAATGAGCTATATTTCTTTTGATGAGAATTTTATTGTCAGGGTTATGCTAAAGACTGTATCATTCATTTGCCTGTCTTATTTAGAATCCTGTGCATGGATTCCTGGAAGAACTGTTTTTCTCTTAGAAATATAGCTAAATTTGTGGGAATGTGTCTGATATCTAAAGCTTGATGAGGATTCTGAATAATCTGTATTTTAGATAAGGCCAGTTGAAACTATTCTTAACTACTCTATATGGTTAACTGTTTTTTTCAGAGACATGTTTCATCAAAGCACTAAAATTATGCAGACAGAGCTGGAAATGTTCTCTGAAGAGCATCCTATCATCTTCCTTATAATTTTGGTTTTTATTTAACACTTAGCCCCCAAAGTGGGGCCATAGCAATATCTTTGAGTTATAACTCACATCAGGCCTTCGAGGAGTTTGTGATGCTATTTTGTTGCTGGCATACAAAATCAGTGAGGTTAACTGTACTTCTATAGGTCACTCAGTGAGTCAACGACTGAGCTATGATTAACGTTGACAGCTGGTGAGCTGCTAGGCTGTTGCTAACTGAGCAACATTGACATTCATTTTGATTTGACTTTGCATTTCATTTTCAACTATTTATTCATTTTAAGGCCTCTTTAAAAACTTTTTAGGGATATTGTAGACGGAGGAAACTTTCTATAAATGCTTTGGGGAGAGTCCTTTAGCCTCCCTCTCCCCACTCCCCATCCTTCAGCTTAATAGTTTAATTATGTTTATGCTAGGAAAGCATCTTCTAGGTGGTTCTAGAAATAGATGACTTAAATAGAAGTTAGGCAATTCCAATTTCACTTTATTTATTTTGTAATTTGTGATTTCAACAAAGAATTTATGAAAACTAATTATACAATAGTGAGTACCAACTAGAAAAATTATATTTGATGAAATAAGTAACAGAGAAATGATGAGTATGCATCACAAATTTGGCCAAAACATATTTTGAACATAAGGTTAAAGTGTAGCTGAAGGCCATCTAGATTATAAAGCTTGGAACTGCCTGGTTGGCTCAGTTGGGCATCATTTTATTCACCTGAGAGGAGTGGGGAAAGAGTGAGCCCTCTTTTGCTTCTGGATCTACCTTCAGATGCTTTAGGCAGATTATTAAGAAAAAGTGCTGGCTGGCCAGGTGCAGTGGCTGACGCCTATAATCCCAGAACTTTGGAATGCCAAGACAGGTAGATTGCCTGAGATCAGGAGCTTGAGACCAGCTTGGCCAACATGGCGAAACCCTGCCTCTACAAAAAATACAAAAATTAGCCAGATGTGGTGGCGGGCACCTGTAGTCCCAGCTACTGGGGAGGCTGAGGTAGGAGGATCACTCAGACCTGGGAGGTGGAGATTTTAGTGTGCTGAGATCACGCCACTGCACTCCAGCCTGGGCAACAGAGGGAGACTCTGTCTCAAAAAAAAAAAAAAAAAAAAAGAAAAAAAGAAAAAAAGTGCTACTAGATAGAATTCTGGGTGACAACTTAACTGCCCAATGTGATCCTAGGACTTCTGATCTCACTGACTGCCATCAACAGTTCTGCATTGCGGATGCCAGAAAGGCTGGCAGATCTAGAGGCCCAAGTGACCCACATATATAGGCAAAGATGACCTAGCAGAGCTGAGGCCATGAGATTTGGAGTCAAATCTGGGATCAAATTTTGATTCTCTGAATTACTTGCTCAAGGGATAACTAAAGGTTTCCTCACTGGTCAAAAGATTCCTCCTTCCTGTGGGAAGTGTGTGTGTGTGACGCCTGAGGAGCTAACATTAGGGGTGTGAGCTGGCAGCTTCTAGGCAACTAATGGTTCTATTTCTTTTTCCCTGTCTACCCCAACCTCTGGCTTACTCTCCAGGCCCTCTGACTTTCAGTGAGCTGTTAGAGTTGAAAAGCAAGCACATATTCTCTGTTTTAAAAATATTTATTTGAAAACCAATAAAACCTATCTCCCAAATCTCAGCTCATGTAGTCAATTATGTTGTTAACTTATTTGAAGTACATATATTCAGACAGAGCCAAAGGGTTTTCCTCACTTTTTAGCTATAAAAAGTTTGATAATTTAAGTGTTTGGATGTTTTCCAATTGCTATTGAAAGAACTTCTGTGTGATTTTTCAAGGAATCATAGTCACTTAAAGTCTGGACAATACCTTCAAGGTGAACTAGACCTTCAGTCTCAGCCCCACCCCAGAAGGATGGGCTCCTCTTGTTTTCTCTTTTGTGGACTCCAGTGGAGATGACAGTGTACCCATTGACAACTCTATCTACTGAGTGATCATGAATCGCTCACCGAATACGTTTACACTGAGAAATGTTGCTTACTCTCATGTAAGTGCAGGAAAAAATGTCAGTTTTTAGAATCACAAAGTGATTCAGGAAGTGAATAAAGGCCATTAAAACATCTTAAGATTCACTGTGAGGAGATGCTTGTACATTTTCCTTTTAGGAGTATATAAATATGGTTAGTCTTTTTTAGTGACGAAAAGCAGGAAGCAGTTTCCCTTAAATCTAATGATTCCATTGATCAAATCATATATTATGGGAGAAAGTGATGGTTGCAGGCTGAGATGATTTGCATGAGACCCTGCTTTATGCTCGAATTATTACTGTACATGATTACAGGACAACCTGGTTGTTAATTGCTTGTGGTCTTTAAATATGCACTTCTTTCAGAAATAGACACTAATTATTAGATCTTGTTTTTGGTCTCACCCGAAGTTGCAAATGTCTAGGATTTTTTTTTTTTTAATTTGCAAGTCTAATGATGCACAGACACAGTAAAACTGATCTCATTCTGAATCTTCTTCAGGGTGAACATTCTCGGGAATGTAAACTATCAAAAATTGTGAACTTAGCTTTCAGTTCTATGTAGGTTTTCATGTGAGTCTCTTGACAAAACCTGCATGTTTGCTATCAGAATGCTGAAAGAATTTTATCTTTCTAAACTATAAATGAAAATTGTTTTGCAAATTGAAAAAAAATCTACTTCCCTCATAGTCAAATATAATAAAAATAACATTAAAGTAATATTAAATATTAGATATTCTCCAATTCCACCAAGATAAAAATTGTTTGGGAGCTGTGGTTGGAATTATGCTAGGCAAATGGCAGTTTGTTTTGCGTGTTGGGCTCTCCTCTCTTCTGGTTTCAATGGCTGAATTAGGGAATTGATCCTGAATTTGATAGAGCTGGAGTTGTTCTGTCTTCAAGCCAAGGTTGGTGAACTCATGTGCCTACAGGGGGAAAGAGTGATGAGGGTCAAGTGTGAAGCCAGTGAGCAGGAATCCTGGACTGACAAGAGCGCACAAGTCCTGTCTAAGGATGGCAGCTGCGACTCAGTTTTAGCAAATTGATCTCAGATAGAAATTCTGATTTATATGTGAAATACAGCAATTTAAAAATATTGGAGGTACGATTTGGTCTTTAAGAAAGCAGTGTGCTAAGCAGAGAAAACCATTCTAGTGTGACTTCTGGTTTTAGCACATGCTCTTTCCACTTCCTTTCCTGGTTTTTGTCACCCAGCTAATGCCTATTACTTTCTGTCTACTTGATTTAGCTACATGTTCCAAGAAGCCTTCTCAGGTCTGGATAAGAGGTGCCTCCTGTGACTTTTGTAGCCCTTTCTCTATTGGTATATCCACTTTTAAACAATGTTATAATTGCTTCTTTATCTTTTTGTTTTGTTCCCTGGGCTGTAGAATCCTTGAAGGCCTCCACAAAATATTGATTGGATAAATAAGTTCGAGGAATATGATGGTTGGCCCAGGGTTTCCTCAGAAGATAGGGTTTTTCGGTCCCTCCCTCCCTCCCTCCCTCCCTTCCTTCCTTCCTTCCTTCCCCTCCCCACCCCTCTCCTCCCCTCCCCTCCCTCAACCCCCTCTCCCTGACACAGGGTTTTGGTCTCCCATGTAATATAGGGCCTGTGGCCATTCCAAGGCTTCTCCTAGAACTTCTGGATCAACCCATCAATGAAATCTATTTCCCAAATTCCAGTGTAATCAAACTGTCCGAGAAAGGAGGGTGAACAAAGGGAGCGCAGATCTAAGAAGATTTGGAACCCAATGCCCTCTTGTCTTAAAGCGTGTTGTTACCTGTTTTATTCTTGCTGCTTCTCTCCTTTTTATTTCCCCTTAATCAACATATTCTGGGAAAGGTAGAGTGCAGATGTGTTTTTGTGACTCAAAACCATATGAAGCCAAAATGAGTCTTTTTCCTGTCATAATTATAAGTAGGGCCTTAGGCTGTGTTTACTGCCTCTAAAATAAACATGGTACTTAGCTTCTCAGTTGCAACACTTTCCAGCTTTTATGAAAAAAGTATACAAAAATAAAATGTTATTTTAAAAGTAGTGCCAGAAAGTAAATAAATTACCCTTAATAGTGCTGTATATTAAAAAAAAAAATTTTTTTTTTGAGGAACTGTTCAGTAAAACCTTCAAAACAACTACAACAAACAAACTACTTTCTAGATTTTGGCAGCTGGTCATATCTCACTCTATGATAACTATTTAGTTTGTTTTTAAAATTTTTTCTCAAATTATATTTGGTATCAGAATGGTGTCGTAGTGTAGCACTTAGCCTCTGTTGCCAGGCCAAGTTCAGTTTTCAGCTCTACCGTGAGCCAGCTGTGTACTTATGGACCAACTGCTTCACTTCTCTGTGTCTCAGATAGTACTGTAAAATGAAGATCATAGTAGTGCCTAACTCGTGTAGTTATTGTGAGGATTAAAGGAGTAGAAAAAAGCAAAACCCTTAAAATAGTGCCTGACACATACATGCGCTTTACATAATTCACTTATTATTTTTTTGAAGTCAAGTGTATTGAGGTATAAGTTGTAGTATGAGGCACAGTAAAATTTACCCTTTATAATTTATAACTCTCTAAGTTTTGATAAGTACATACAGTTATGTAATGAGCACCATGATCAAGCTGTGGAACATTCCTATCATCCTCACCATTTTTTCATGCCCTTTGTAGTCAGTCCTTCTACCCCCATCCCCAGACCCTGGCAACCACTCATCTGTTTTCAGACTCTGTACTTTTGCTTATACAGAACATGGCATAAACAGAAGCACTGGAATCATGTAGTTAGTATATAGATTTCTGAATCTGGCTTCTTTTGCTTACTACAGGGATTAGGAGACTTTTCTGTAAAGAGCTAGAGTAAATGTTTTAGGCTTGCAGGCCATACAATCTCTGTAGCAGCTATTCAGCTCTGCCATTACAGTCATTGACAACACAGAAATGATTGGATATGGCTGTCTTCTAGTGACACTTTGTTTACAACAACAGGCAGCAAGCAGCAACCAGGTTTAGGCTGAAGACCATAATTTGCTGACCCCTGATTTAGCATATTGCATTTGAGGTTCATTCGTGTTGCTGTGTAGCAGTAGTTTGTTCTCTTTTATTTCCGTTTATTATTCCATTGCATAGATGTGTCACAGTTTAATTAGTCATTCACCAGGTGAAGGATGTTTAGTTTTTTTTTATTTTCCCAGGTTAGGACAATTATGAATAAAGCCATTGTAAATATTTGCCTACAGGCTTCTGTGTGAACACAGATTTTCATTTCTTTTAGATAGCCATGTAGGAGAGGGATTGCTGGGCTGTGTGGTGTGTGCTTACCTTTACATGACACTCCTGGCCAGGTGTGGTGGCTCACGCCTGTAACTCCAGCACTTTGAGAGGCCGAGGTGGGTGGATCATGAGGTCAGGAGTTCAACACTAGCCTGGTTGGTGAAAACCCATCTGTACTAAAACTATAAAAATTAGCTCAGTGTGGTGGCAGGCACCTGTAGTCCCAGCTACTCAGGAGGCTGAGGCAGGAGAATCTCTTGAACTCAGGTGGCAGGGGTTGCAGTGAGCTGAAATGGCACCTCTGCACTCCAGCCTAGGTGACAGAGTGAGACTCTGTCTCAAAAGAAAAAAAAAAAAAGAGAGAGAGAGACACTCTTGAACTGTTTTCCAAAATAGTGGTATAATTTTGCATTTCTTTAAGCAGTATAAGAGAGTTTCAATTGTGTTGCATCCTCACCAGTACTTGGTATTGCCTTCCTGCCCCTTTTTTTTTTTTTTTTTTTTCTTTGGAGACAGACTCTGGCTCTGTCACCTAGGCTGGAGTGCAATGGCATGAACTCTGCTCACTGCAGCCTCCTCCTCCTGGGTTCAAGCAATTTTCCTGTCTCAGCCTCCTGAGTAAATGTTGTAGGCTTGCAGGCCACACAGTCTCTGTTGCAACTGTTCAGCTCTGCTATTACAGTCATGGACAACAGAGAAACGATTGGATGTGGTTCCCTACAGGCATGTGCCACCATACCCGGCTAATTTTTGTATTTTTAGTAGAGATGATGTTTTACCACATTGGCCAGGCTGGTCTTGAACTTTTGATCTCAGGTGATCCCCCTACTTTGGCCTCTCAAAGTGCTGGGATTATAGGAGTGAGCCATTGCACAATCCCCCCCCTTTTTTTTTCTTTGATTTTAGCTATTGTAAAAGGCCATGAAGACTCTTGGAAACCTGAGTAGAGATATATTCAGTTGGAAGCTCTCGAAGGGTTTTATACACAGAAATGACATTGTTTGGGTTTTTAAATGATCACTCCAGTTGTACTGTAGAAAATGATATGGAAGGAGGCTGGGTAAATGTGTGAACGCCTTTGGGAGAATATCATGTTAGTACAGGGGAGAGGGAAGATACCTTGATTTGAGAGGTAGCAGTGGAGGTGAAGTGACTAGACGTGGAAATTTTTTAAAAGACAGAATTGATAAACTCAGTGATTGGCCAGATACAGGACTTAAGAGAGTAGGAGCTGTCAAGGATGATTCTGCATTTCTGGCATAAGCAACTACGTGTATAATGATGCCCTTACTGAGATGAGGAACACTGACAGAGAAAAAGGTTTGAGGAGATAAAGTGATTGGACCAATTTTGAGATATATGTAAGACATCCAAATGGAGGTCCCAAGTAGGCAGTGTAAGATCTGGGTTCCTGAATGGTGGAACAAAATTAGAAATTATTGTGTTATAAAGGATATTTGATGATAAGGTATTTTCTCTCTCTCTCTCTTTTGAGTTCTTAGTGATCTGAGGAGAGTGATCTGAGGAGAGTGATTGACCTAAGAGGAAATCTGGTGTTTAATTTTGGGCAGTAGAGTGACATACAAAGTAAGCTAAGAGAGTGTGGTTCAAAGAGGCGAGAGAAAGAGAGAGAGAGAGAGAGAGAGAGAGAGAGTTGTCCCCAAGATACGCAGGTGAGTGAACAATCAGTTGTGCATTTATTGGATTTGGTAGCATAGTTGGCATTTAGTCAGTTTTGTGGTTGTTGGTAGTGGTTGGGTGTATATGAAAATTCAGATTAGAGTGAGTGTGAGGAGTAAGGAGTAAGGCAGTAGAAAACTAAGTTTTACAGGTCTTTCAGGAATTTTTAGAATAGTTGTTGGAGACGCATGTAAGAGGTGTTTATTATTGTTAAGTGTGAGATAGGTTAGAGCTTGCTGATGAGAAGGACGAAGGAGGGGTGAATATAGGAGAAACGATGTTGTCAATGGAGTGAGATCCTCACACACTAGTGATGCCTTTCAGATCTAACAAACTTGATGAAGGGGAAACTCAGTCAAGATTAATGTTCACAGTTAGCATAGAATGGGGGCTTTTAGTATTACCAAGTTCTAATGAACTATATCATAATATGGTCTTCAAACTTATTTCTCAAGTATTTCTCGAAAACTTACCAAGCACAAAATGTCAGCAATTTTTTTGATGTGTGAAAACGCTCTGGCAGTTTAGTCACTTGTCAGTCTCATGTCCAAGTCTTACCCATCTGTCATGGCGCAACAAACCCTCAAATGAAAGACTCTCCCTCCCTCATCTGAGTGGTCATAGCCTGGTGTTTTTCCCCCTGTAGTTTGGCATTCATTCTTTCTATGTACTTGTTATGTATATGTATATGTGTGTGTGTGTGTGTGTGTTTGTGTGTATGTATAGTATGTGTGTGGTGTGTGTGTGTGTGTGTATATATATATATATATATATATTTCTTTTCATTAGATGATGGAAGGCAAAGACCAAAATTGAAATATGTTATGTTCCCTGTAGTACCTACTGGTTATATTTATTTAGTTAACAAACTGAACATATATAAAGGTAAAAATGGTAATGTGATTATCAATAGATAATTAAAAGAAGCTCTATGAAAAAGAAGATTTTGTGGTTTGATGTCGGAATCTGTAGCCTGATAATAACTTTTTGTTTTTATGAAACTTAGTAAAACATATTTTGAAAGTTCCTAATTATATGCTACTAAAAGATTAAATTATTTAAGAGAGTAATAACAGCAATAACTCTGGTGGTTACTTTGTCATTTACCAATGACTTTCAGATTATTATTCCATTCAGACTGAGGATAATCCAGAGATACAAGGAGAAATCACAGGGGTTTTTAATCGCCATTTTACACGTGAATAAACCAGAGATAATGAATTATCAGTTAACATTTCTGGCAACCAAGTGCTAAAACCCAGGCTGGGACCCTCTGACCCTAATCCAGGTTTCTTTCAGTATACCCAGTGGCTTCTAGGTTTACTTTCATAGAAATCCAATAGGCCTGATAATTAAATGCAGCTGTAAGTTGGTTTATCTTATTTGAATGAATTTTTAAAATATCACTTATTTTGGGTGATTAGAATAAGCTCTTGGTAACACCTGAGATTACCTCCTCTTGCACAAACTTTGGCCTGTTGGCTTAGAGTTTCATATGGGGCTCCTGCAGCAGAATAGGAAAAACATCACCGTCATGGATTGCAGTGATGCTGTGATTTGAAGAAAAGAAAATGGAAGTCACGTATCTATGGAACACTAATAGAGCAGTGCTGCCCAGTACTGTTTGCAATAGTGAACAAACCTAGTATTAGCAAATTTTGGAAAAAAACAGACCCCATTCTGCCTTCTGGCAACTACTTATTTTTAAAGTCCAGTATCATTTTTGATTTAGGATGATAAGCTACATTGTTTAATTAGAAATATGGAAGGTCATTATTTTTTAGGAGGGCTATCACTGTTGAAGTTTTATAAAAACTGTGATAATGGGCTGGGTCCAGTGGCTCATGCTTATAATCTCAGCACTTGGGAAGGCTGAGAGGCAGGTGGATCGCTTCATCCCAGGAGTTAGAGACCAGGCTGGGCAACATGGTGAAACTCCATCTCTGCAAAAAACAGGAAAATTAGCTAGGCATGGTGGCACACACCTGTAGTCCCAGCTACTCTGTAGGCTGAGGTGGCAGGATCACCTGAGCCTGGGGAGGTTGAGGTTTCAGTAAGCTGTGATAGTGTCACTGCACCCCAGGCTGGGCAACAGACTGAAGCCCTGTATCAAAAAAAAAAAAACAAAAAACAAAAACCCCAACAAAGTGTAGTAGTATATTTATATTTTCAGAACATGTAAATTTATACATTAATATATAAAATCTATAGTTTTATATTAAAATATTTAATAAGGAAGTCTGACTAAATTTCCTGAAAAATATAATTCACATTAAACATAGCTGATTATTTTGTACCTTCTGTTAAATAAATTCTTTTTAATTGTACTGACTTAAACTTATATACCCCCAACACTAGAATATATTTTTGTCAGGAGAACTGAGGAATAAAGAACGTATGCTTTTAAAAAACTGCAGAAAGACATGAAGTTCTTTTTACCCCTTCACCACTTTAAAATGTTATCTGAATGAATTGCCAGTACTGGGTAAAACATCTCCTTATGTTCCCCTATAAATTGCCTTAGATAAAGTATTTGAGAATTGCTCTACAGTGTTGTGAATAATTAAACTTGGCTGTATATGAAGCTAAAATAAGCAGCTGAGATATTGACTCTCAAACCAGGTGTCCTGTGGCTAAAGAGTTGTGATTTATGAAAAGAAACACACTGAGAAATTTAAGGATTGTTTTCCCCCAAGGCAGTTGGTCCTATAACCCTATGTAGACTGTGAACTCTCTCCAGCTCTTATATTCCTTATTTTCATTACAAATCTCCTTTTAGTATATTGTAAAATTTGTTGAATTGACATTCCAAATGGACAACTGAAAATGATTTGCTTTTACATCAGATGAACCTGGCCTATGTTAAAGCTGCGGACTGCATTTCTGAACCAGTTAACAGGGAGCCTCCTTCCAGAGAAGCTCAACTACTGACCTTACAAAATACATCTGAATTTGATATCCTTGTTATTGGAGGAGGAGCAACAGGAAGTGGCTGTGCGCTGGATGCTGTCACCAGAGGTAAGTCATTTTTTTCTTTTTAATTTTAAGTTCTGAGGTACATATGCAGGATGTGCAGGTTTGTTACATAGTTAAACGTGTGCCATGGTGGTTTGCTGTACCTGTTAACCCATTACCTAGGTATTAAACCCCCGCATGCATTAGCTATTTATCCTGATGCTCTCCCACCCCCTGTCCTACCCCAAAGGCCCTAGTGTATGTTGTTCCCCGCCATGTCTCTGTGTGTTCTCATTGTTCAGCTCAGAGGTAAGTCTTGAGGTGGATAACTCTTCGTCCTTTCTCCCCAGTATAAATACACAATATACACTCTATAATAGTGAGATCACATTTCTGTTTGTGTTTCCAAATTTTCCATCTTTAACGAAGCACCTTCAGAGTTTTTGAAATACAGGCACTGCACAACTTTAAAATGAGATATAACTCATTTCACTTCAATGAATTTATTTAAAAAGAAAATTTTATATTCTTATGAATTTATTAATTTGATGTTCTTTTTTAAAATTATATATGTCTCAGTTCCCTTGTCTTTCAATTGAGGAAAAAAGTACCTTCTTTGAATGATTGTTGTGAGCGTTACATGTGCTAATCATGAAGAGTCTTAGAACAGTACTTGTCCCACAAAGTAGAAGCTCAGTAAATTACAGATAGTATTATAACTGCTATTACTAACATTAATGTAAAAGACTTTCAGAACCAATTGTCCTGGGGAAGGACTCCATTGTGGTATTCTCAGATGTCTCGAATTGAGTAGGATACTGCTGCAAGGAATTTTGACTGTGCACTATTTTGGTTTCCATATAAAGTTCAATATTTATTATATTTTAATACTCCATGGGAATGATTTATTAGATGGAATAATTCTTCTCAGATCAATTACATTACTACTACAGCCACTCTAGATTTAGTTACTTTATGTACCTGGTGGAATCTACTCTTACGGAAGTTAAAATGAATTTAATGAGGTCTACACACACACACACACACACACACACACACACACACACACACGTACGCTAGATTACTGTGATTTCACAGGACTCAGATTCAGGTTTTGGTCCATGCAGACCTCACAGCCTAAGTCCTTTTTGTCAACATTAAATAATGGCAAGTTCAAAATATAGGCACAGGACGTCTAATCTGTGTTACAGAGTTGACTCTAATTTTTATAAATTTTTCTGTCTCCTACCATGAAATACAATTTGAGCCAGGTTAACCTTGATACACTAAGGACTATTGGAAGAACAGTTTGAGAGTGGCTTTCCAACTATTCAATAGTTTTCAAGAACAGTTATCTTGAGAATAGTTTTCTCAAAATAACTTGGATTCAACTTTTTCCCCCTGGAGACCTGGGAAAGAAGGTGGAAGGAGGGGACACATTCCCAACATAATGGGAGGTCTTATTTGGGACTACACCTCCTAGGAATTAGAATTTACTAGGCGATGATTTTCTATATCAAAGAGGATCATTTCCCCAATAGGATTCAGGAAAGTATATTTCTTGGTATAGCCAAGTATTTTCATGCTATGTACTAAAATATATAGCCATCCTTTTTATTTTGGTTTTATAAATATATGCTGAGTGCCTGCTGTAAGCATGGGAATATGCTGCATGAGTGTACAAAGATGATTGATAGAGGTGGTGCTGTTAGGGTGCCCACAGTTCTATCATGCTTGTTTGCACAGACCAGATTATGTGATAGAGAATATGTGAATGTGGCCCTTGAAAAGGCCCAGGGCCATTATGGACACTGAAAGATGAGGGTAGTCATTTCTACATAGAATGCTCACGACTGGGAGTTTACTTATGCTATTTGGCAAAGGTAACATTTTAATAGGCAAACATTGCTTGCTCAAAGTGTCCAGTCTGAGAAAATGTGCAGGAGGAACACGATGGAATCAGTGTGTGTGGGAGACAGCATGTGTTGTAATTTGGAGCATTGAGGCTATATATGAGAGAACATGAGATGAGTGGAAAGGCAGGGCTGGGTCTGTTGTGCTATGAGAAAGCCTTTGGGCTTTATTGAATAGACCACTTGGAAATAAGCCTTAAGGTTTGGTGATGGGGAGTGGATACACTGTGCTGAAGTCCTGAGCATAAGCTTTCAAGAGAGTTGGAGAAAAAGGAAATAGAAAGGAGGTAACTTGATGGTGTGGTAGGATATAAAGAAGGGAGACAGCCTTTTTTCTTTTCCTATTTTCTTTTTTTGTAAAGTTAAGAGCAATCTGAATATTTCTGTAGACTCAGGGGAAAAAGTCAGTGCTGGGGGAGAACCTTAATATGCAAGTTATTAGGTTGGTGCAAAAGTAATTGTGGCTTTTTTTTTTTTTTTTTTGAGACGGAGTTTCACTCTTGTTACCCAGGCTGGAGTGAAATGGCACGATCTCGGCTCACCGCAACCTCCGCCTCCTGGGTTCAGGCAATTCTCCTGCCTCAACCTCCTGAGTCGCTGGGATTACAGGCACACGCCACCATGCCCAGCTAATGTTTTGTATTTTTAGTAGAGACGGGGTTTCACCATGTTGACCAGGATGGTCTCGATCTGTTGACCTCGTGATCCACCCGCCTCGGCCTCCCAAAGTGCTGGGATTACAGGCTTGAGCCACCGCGCCCGGCAGTAATTGTGGCTTTTATCATTACTTTTAAATGTCATGTACCAACCTAATAGTAGTAGAAGGCAAACATGTGAAACACGGTCTTGTGAAAACACAAGGAAAGAGATATCAGAGATGTGTCTTGGTTTTAGCAGGAAGCTTAGAGACTTGTTTCTGAGAGACAGAAACAAAGGGTAAAGATTCTAAGACATAAAGAGTTTGTGTGAGTATGAAGAGCTGTTCTTAAAAAAATACAAGATGAGATGTTCTACCTATGGGTGGGAGTAAGGAATGTCATTGCAGAGAATGTAATAGGAAATAGGAGTTTCTTTGCTGTCGTAGGAAATGTAAATTTATTATCCACATTAGACATGTGTGTGTGTGCGTGTGTGTGTGTGTGTGTGTACAGTAATACTGGACATGTCCAATGTGGATAATAAATTTACACATTAGACATGTGTAAATACAGAAAATAGTCACATAGAATCCAGAGTTGAGACTGACTGGATATCAATGATAAAAAGAGAAAATGAGACAAGAGTCTATGAACACGGAGGAAGTTGTTTAAATGTAGGCCTGGAGCTGATAGGGGGTCATAAGGAAAGTTACAAAGCCAGGCTTCCTGGAAGAGTTAAAGGTTGGGTTGCAGGACTTCAAGTGCAATAATAATAAGGCAATCATTAAGTGACTTTTATTCTTTTTCACCTTCTGAAAAGTCTCACTATGTTTGCCTTTGTATACTGTGTATATTTATATATATTTAAAAAATAGACAAAGTTATATTTCTTTTTTGCAGTGTGTTTCTTTCAAATAGTAGTATATTTATGTCAATCTTTACATGTATATAATATTCATGATTTTTAATGGCAAAATTCCATTTTATTTATTTTCATTTAATAACTTTTTGGAAAAACTCATTGCAATGATGTTCTTATTAGTTATTCTTTAGGTCATTTTCAGGTGTTTTCTTTTTCTTTTTTTTTTTTTTTTTTTTTTCTATTTAAAACAATACTATTTGTCCAAGTTCTGAACCAGCTCTGAGAATAGGAAGACTAGGATGATGTGGCCTTGATTTCAAGAAACAACAGTTTATCACCATTTGTTGAACAAATAAACTTTTTCTTTTGGCAGTGAAGGGCATTCAGTAGTGAGCAAGGCATTAACTAGTATATTAACAGATGATTGTAGATGATGATAGTTGTGGTGGTGATGATAATGATGATGATTTTGAATAGATAAGAATAGATAAGAGTTTCCAGAGACTGAAAGTTGATCAGGTTTTTCATTTTTACAGTTAGTAATAGCTAAGAAAATGATGTATTTTTAACGTATCTTGGCATGTTAATTGCGGTCTTAAGATAATTGCCTGTTTTATTTTATATATGTGGAATTATGATTTATAAAAAGGATGGGCAAACCTTAGTTTGTATTTCTTTTATTATACTGGTAGCCCTCTGGGGGTAGTGTTTATAATTAAAATTTATAAAGAGATGGCTGAAGGTAATCTATATTTATCCGTTTACTATAATTCCTGATCATATCAGTGGCCCTCTGAAGTGTGAAATAATCATGGACATTTGGTTAATGAATTGTGCATTGTTGCTGTTCATTCATGGAATTTGCTCTTTTATTATATTTGATGCTTCACTTAACAACAAATTTTGCTTTCTCTGCATTTGATATGTTTTTACCAAATTATTCCTGATTGTATCCATTAATCTTTAGTCACATTTGACAAAAATAAATTACTGTGATCTTTTAAAGTTACCAGTAATAATTAGATTTTTCAGGACATCAGAGTTTTGGGGGGAACCACTAGATGTTAAAGGACTTGTACAAAAATGTTTGCACAGGCTTTTTGATAAAATACTGTGCCCAAATGCAATTTTAGTATTGGATAAACAAAGACTATAGAGGGACAACAAAAAGTCATGGAGTCTTCATAATG
Organism: Sapajus apella; assembly: GCF_009761245.1. Lineage (NCBI taxonomy): Eukaryota > Metazoa > Chordata > Mammalia > Primates > Cebidae > Sapajus > Sapajus apella. Next base: position 20,138,236 of record NW_022436958.1, read on the forward strand.
AACATTTATTTGCATTCCTATCATCTGCATTTTCTTGGGAATCAATTTTCATTTTTTCATTTGGGAATATTATTTTTTAAACAATATGCAGAATTCTCGTTACATTCTCTTGCAGTTCTCTAGGATCAATAGAAATTGCTTCACTGTTAATCACCTCTGTGTCCCGTTCCAGGACAGAAGCACATCCTAAAAGCCCAGTTGTGGGCACTTTGCTCCTAAAGGAAGCCAGAAAAGAATCTGATAAATACATTCACTCCCTTAGCTTCTTCAGGGTGTTCTCTTTAGCTTTTTATGTTCTTTTATGTGACTTTACCTGTATGGATCTGGTATTACCTAGTACATTTTTGGTTTAAAATCTGATGTATTTGCATTCTTGGGTGGATCTGTAGAAGATAAAATAAAATCTGATGTATAAAACTTAACCTTTTTGTCTTCAGTTCAAATACCAGAGAAGACTGCCTGTTTCTGGAGCAAAATATTAATTGCAGTTCTCTTATTTAGAAATGGACACTTTTATAAATGGCATTTAGGTAGCAGTTCTTGAATTCCCACTATAATTCCCTTCAGTCTAAGGCAGTATAGCGCAGTGACGAAGGACTCATATTATGCAATTAGAATGAACTTAGGTCATATCTTGGTTTCATTGTTTACTACCTCTGTGACCTTCAACAAGTGGCTTAACCTTACAGAGAGCCTCAAGTTTCTTAAGCATAAATGGAGGATAATAAAAACATTCTTCTCTATAAATAAAAGTTTAGGAAAGAAAGGAAGTGTGTGCACTGCAGTATAAATGCAGAAAAGGGAGAACCTTGGAGATTGTACATTCTGAGAATTACAGTCCCCACCCCTCCACCATGAAGGTATGAGAAAATTCCATTTCAGAAGCTAGAATTGCAGGAAGTGAAAGTTTGCTGTTTGCTGGACACTGCTAATTATACTAGATTGCAAATTTCTCTTAAAATAAATCTGGAAATGTAACATAATTTTAATTAATATAATGCTTTCCTTTGGCCAGAGTCAGGGGAATCGACTTAAGAAACTACAAAACTTTAAATAGAGAACTATGCCTGTGAGATTTACCAGACTAATTTTGAAAAAGACTACTGATAAAGGAAGTAGAGACCTATCAAATACTCAAGTGTCTTCTAAACCTATTATAATTAAAATAGTCTGGTAAAGGAATAGAGAATCAGTCATGAAGTCTATAAATCATTCTATTTATCAGTCTTTCAATACACGAAGTTTAGAATATGGTAAATGTAGCATTACAAAACTGTCATCATTATATATGTATGTGTGTATATATATATATACACTTTTATATATACAAAAGTGTGTGTGTGTCTATGTATACATATATATTGTTTTATCATATTCCATGTGAATCAAAGATGTAACACTAAAGCATCATAAAACTATTAGAAGAAAGTATATGTGAAGTTTAAAAAATGGGGGAGGAAAGTTGTTTTTAAGTATGACACCAAAAAGCCATAAAGGAAAAGCCTGCTAAATTTTGATTATATAAAAATTGAAATGTATCCATGACTAAAGATATAAAAGTGAAAACGTGAAATTTGGAAAATATTTATAAAATAGCAAACAGATAGGGTTCATCTGTGTTTTTTTCAACTTTTGTTTTGTTTTGTTTTTAGAGACAGAGTCTCACTCTGTTGCCCAAGTTGGAGTGCAGTGGCTCCGTCATAGCTTACTGCAGACTCAACCTCCTGGGTTCAAGAGACCCTCCTATCTCAGACTCTTGAGCAGCTGGGGCTTAAAGTGTGTGCCACCAGGCCTGATGAGTTTTTTAATTTTTTGCCATGCTGTTTTAGAGCTCCGGAGATCAAGTGATCCTCCCACCTTGGTCTCCCAAAGTGTTGGGATTTCAGGCATGAGTCACTGTACCTAGCCATTCTAAACTTTTCTAAATCCTTTTATTATGGCATATCTGTAACAAATAGTATATAGCTAGATTTCATTTACTTATTTTATTTCTTTTTACGCTTAATAGACTGTCTTTTAATTGGTGAGTTGAATCCATTTACATTTATTTTGATTCCATGTGCATTTACTTTGTATTTTTTTCAGCTTTCATGTTTTTTGTTTTGCTTCTCTTCCCCCTTTATGCCCTTATTAGATCAGTTTTGTATCATGCTCTTTTTCCATACCTTCAACCCTGTAGCTATAGTAGTGACCATCCTTAAGTACCATCAGGGACTTTTCTTGGAACCAAAGACTCCTGCCTTTGGGGAATCTTGATTTTGGGGACCTTACAGACTAGCAGCGGAGACAAGTGGTGCCTTGGCTCTGGTGCTGATGCCAAGGCTGTGTCTGTCTTTCTGCTTCCTGGGCCCAGAGAGTGGTCGAGAAGCTTGTCAACCTCCTTGCACAAGAGGTAGAGACCTTCTTCAGTCCTAGCATTCAAGTGCTCCTCTGGCTTCGTTACCTTTGCTTCTAATGGGTAATTGTATTCATCTTACCCTTTAGTAACTGAAATCTTGATTGCCTTTGCCCATTTTTAGACCTTGTACCTAGCAAGAAAGAAGATTTTGGTTTTAAATATTCTGCTGTGAGTTTCTACTTCATTTCGGGTCCATGGAGTTTTAATCTTATTTTTGAGTCAATTATGTCCTTTAAAATATATGTGTATATAATTTTCTGTGTTTGGAGAAGAAGAGTTCATAGTTGAGCTTAAATGTCATACTGCTCAGAATTTTATTTATAACAATATCTATAATGGCAAAAAATTGGAGTCTGGCTTAATTGGGACATATTAAGTTATTGAAAAGAGATAGATGTGTAAGCATTTACAGGGAAAATGGCTAAGATGTGTTATAAATTTACAAAAAGCAAGTTGTGAAGAATAGTTGCTAATTTTTACTTATTTTTAAAGTGAGGTGGTATCAGATTGTGTTCTTTAGTAAGCATAGAAAAGTTTCTGATAAAATACGTAAGAGAGTTTTAATAGTTAACATTGTTTACCTTTGGATTTTGTAACTAGGAAACCAGGAAATCATTAGTATAGTTTTTTTCATTATTTTCTCTTTTCGCCTTTCTATATTATTTGGATATTCTTCCTCTCTTTGAACCAGGGTATTTTTTACACTTGATCTTAGCCAAAAGGCTGAGAAGTGATAAACGTTGGGTATTTTTTATAATACCAAAGTGAAAATAAAAACTTTGGTATTATAAAGCAGCAACTCCCTTATTCCTCAAAACTCTGTTATTGCAATTGTTACAGCCTAATACACTTTTGGGACTCCATAATCATGTGTGTACTTAACGAACACAAAGTATGTTAATGATATGTTCTAAAAACATCATATCTCTATTGATCTATTTTCTAATATAATTTATCTCTTTTCTAATATAAACATAGAAATAGATATTAAATAACCAATTCAATATCATACGCTTATATAAAATGCTAACATTCGCTTTTAGAAAATGCCAGGCCAAAGCATAGTATCCTGATCATGAGGATTAACAAGTCGGGATTACTTTGCGGCTTTATAAGAGTATAATATTTTAGAGGAATTGATCCCTCCCATAAAATGTTCAGCCTTCAGTTTAGTCCCTTTTCTTATTAATGGCAATAGCTGCCTGAAATCCAAAGTTAAGTGCCCAAAGCTTTTCTAAAGAAAGATAAACTCACCTTAAAAAAAAAAAAACAACTATATCTTTTTTTCTTCATGCAGCATGTGGCTTTACTACCTGTTCTTATAGTGCTAATGTACAAACTGTTTTAAATTTTTTGATTTGTGTATTATTATCTTGGTGTTTCTGATACTTATTTCAGAGTGATTACGCTCACCTTTCTATTTAGAAGTACCTTAATAGTGACATTTCTTAAAATTTATTCTAATGATATAATTAAAGATACAAAGAGTTTAAATGAAAATATAATCTTGCAGTATTATCTGTAGTAGCGAAACAATGAAATAATCCGTGTTCAAAAATAAGAAATTGAATAAATTATACATATTTCATAAAAATACTATCCACATGTTAAAAATGAAAGTATAGAAAAATATTTATTGACATGGATAAATGTTTATAATAAGTAGCATTAAATGAAAAAGTTAAATATGCCATATGATCCTATTTTTACAAAAATGTACATATGTGATTATATACATGCATAGAAAATGTGAACGTTTAAATACCCAAATGTCAACTGTGGTTATCTCTGAGTGGTGTGATTACAGGAGAGTTTTATTTTGTTCTCTTTGCTTCTCCGCATTTATTATATTGAGCATGTTTTCATGCATAATAAGATAATCAGTAAAAGGTATTAAAATATACTTCTGTTATATTCCATGTTGTGAAAGTTAAATGTCGTACCATTTTTCCTCTTAGATTGTAATTATCCTTCTATATTCATCCAACTGTTTTGATCCATCATGAATTGGTTTAGTTGGAAGTAATTAGACATTCTCACACAGGTCAGAAAAGACAAAGCTGTAAAGAGCTGTGTTAGTTCATACCCCTTGCCCCACCTAGAAGATACAATTTCAGCTTGCTAACAGATGAGGTGATGAATGGAATGTAGATTTCAAGTTGACTTTGTTCTTCTCTAATCTTGTTATTCTGCCTAAGATTTCATAGTAATTTTACTCCAAATATTAATATTTTATTACTGTCACAAAATTCCCCAGACTACCTACTAAAAGTAATCAATAATAAAAACAAAGCCTTAAATAATGATAATTCCACTCCCACTAAATGTTCTGGTTCATCTTAATACAGATAGACCTTATTGCTTTCCATAAAAAGTAGCTGCTAACAAGAAAAAAGAAAAAGAAAAAAAAACTTAGTATAAAATATTGAACTAGTTTAGTGAATTACCTTCAATACAAAGAGAGGCCAGCCCTTCCCTGCCTGTAATGTAAGGAGGTCACTCTTTCTATTCTGAAGGAAGATCTCTTCTCAGCCTCCTCAAATCCATAGTAAGGAGTAGTCGCCTGAATCCTGGGAACATTATTTTTTATGCCCTTCAGACTTAATTATTTTACTTAAGAACATGAAATGCTAGCATTGAATGTCACTTAGAAATACTGTTCACTCTCTGAGAAGATAAAATACCTCCCTCCTTTCACTTCCTTTCTTTAACATACCAGAAAACTGAACTCTTAATTTGATTTCAGTAATTTTTAAGGTGAGGAAACAATTTGGATTTTTGAGAGTTGAAACAGAAAGGGACAGATTAGATAACAGAACCACAGAAAAACTTCAAAAGGCCTTTAAAAATTTTATGGTCTTCATTGAAGTTGATTGGTTAGTTAAGAAATAGTTGAGTTATAGCTATAACTTCTAATAATGTCTTGATTTTGATTTTCCTCCTTTCTACTTCTCATTCAACAAAAATGAGAGATTTACAACATTAGGATATGATACCAGTTGAAAATTAAAGAAAATTTTTAGAGTTTTTTTTTGTGGCTTGGAAAACTTTTAGTAATACTTTTATGTTACATGGCATTTTAATATATCAATTTAGCTATAACTTTGGAAACTAAAATTTTAAGTTTTTGCTCTGGAAGGAGCAGTATCATTTCTTTCCAGAAATTCTGGTGGGTAACTTGATGATTTGACACTAGAAATAATGGGACAAGAAAAACAGCCTGATTTGACAGAGAGGCCCATTTTAACTTTTGTTGGTATTCACTAAGGTTTCTCACATAAGTACATGTGATAACTTTTAAAATGTCCGATACTGGAAAAAGCAGTTTTGAGAGCTTTAAAGTGTTAGCTCTCACTTAAATATCCTGAAATATCCTCCTGAGATGGCTTGCTAATTCCTAGAGTAGTTCCCTGCCTCACACTCTGTCAATTTGGGAAATTAAAAAAAAAAAAAAAAAAAATCCATCCTGACAACACAGCCCATAAAATTTTCCCTTCATGTCACTCTTCAGTACCATCTCTGCCTTATGAGATTGGATTCTTCATTGCCCCACTCCTGTTATATGACACTGGTCCTCTAAAAGGTCTCCTGCCACCAGCCCTACCCCTACCCATCTCCTGCAGTCAGAGAAATCTTTTCCGAACCTTAATCTGATTTCTCAACTTAAAACAAGATAGTTCCCCTGACAGGCAGCATAATAGTATTTCTCAAAACAATATCTGAGAACTTCTACAAAAAATTTAAATGTTATTCCTTTTTTATAATGATAAATTAACAAGCATACTCTGGCTCCCCAGCATGGATATCTTGTAACTGTGTAAAATACTAAAAATACTAATAGTGCTTGCCTGTCCATGCTATATATTTTTTTTTTCCTGAGACAAAATCTCACTCTGTCGCCTAGGCTGGAGTGCAATGGTGCGATCTCAGCTCAGTGCAACCTCCGCCTCCTGGGTTCAAGCAATTCTCCTGCCTCAGCCTCCTGAGTAACTGAAATTACAGGAATGTGCCACCACGCCTGACTAAGTTTTGTAATTTTTTTTTTTTTTAGTAGAGACAGGGTTTTGCCGGGTTGACCAGGCTGATCTTGAACTTCTGACCTCAAGTGATCCACCTACCTGGCCTCCCAAAGTGCTGGGATTACAGGCGTGAGCTGCTGCGCCCAGCCGTTTTTTCTTTTTCTTTTCTTTCTTTCTTTCTTTTTTTTTTTTTTTTTTGAGGCAGGGTCTCATTTTGTCATTCAGGCTGGAGTGTAGCAGTGCAGTCTTGGCCCACTGCAACCTCTGTGTCCTGGGCTCAAGCGATCCTCCCACCTCAGCCTCCCAAGTAGTTGAGACTAGAGGCATATGCCACCATGCCTGGCTAATTTTTGTGTTTTTTGGTTGAGGTAGGGTTTTGTCATATTGCATAGGCTGGTCTACTGGGCTCAAGTGATCATCCTCCTGCCTTGGCCTCCAAAGTGCTGGGATTGAAGATGTGAGCCACCCATGCCTGGCCACATCTTGTTTTTTCTAATGAAACATTTGTTTCTTAAACTGATCCAGGACACATAACTATGTTCTCAGAGGCATTTTCCTTTTGAAGAGATTCAGCTATTACTTACTTGTGAGAAACAGTGGCTGACAGGACGAGATCCAAATACCCGAATGTGTAAGAAGAGCCCTCTGAGATCTGCCTTGCCCATTCTTTGTACCTGTACTCTAGCCCCTGAGTGACAGGCAGCCCCTGGATAAGCTAGGCCACATCAAGCATTTGCCTTCTTTTTCTTAAGCTGGGCTTTGTCAATGATCTTTCCCTTTCTTCACTCTGCTTGCCCTGAGCATATAATTCTCTGTAGACTCAGTCTTTCCTGATGACAGCTACAAGGAAAACTCCCATGTCTCCCATCTTGGCTATAGTTAATCTTCACACAGGGAATTGCGTCACTACAAAACTATCCCCAAAATTTGATGGCGTAAAACAACGTTTGTCATCAGCCAGTTTCAGTGGGTCAGGAATCTGGGTGCGCCTTAGCTGGGTACAGTGGCTCTGCATCTCTCATAGTGGACTGTGCTTTCTAATAACTCACATGGTTGTTGGATTGAGGTCTCAGTTCCTCACTACCTGTTGACCAGGAGCCTTCCTTTGTTCCTGAACTCACAACAGGACAGCTTGCTTCACCAGAGCAAGCAAGCAAGCAAGCAAGCAGGAGGGTAAGAGAGAATACTAGAAAGAGAGAGCATTTCATAGTCTTTAATGACATAATCACAGCAGTGACACTTCACCTGCTCATTAGAAGAAAGGTGCTAGTCCAGCCCACACTTCAGGGCAGGGAGTGATGTACTAGGCAACTGGGATTACTGGAGACTGTCTAAGTAATCTGTCCACCATAGCCTGTAGGATACCTTAGGGTAAGTATCCCTAAGGATAGGCCCAGGTGAGGAAGCTGTGGGCTGTGGAAGGGTGCTTGTCTTCTCAGTCTTGTTTCCCTGACTCTCATGGTGTAGACATCTTGATGCCATGACAGTGATTCCAGGGTTTAAAGAGAGGTATATTTTAAATAATCTGGCTCTTAAATATCATTTGAAAGTCAACTCCCTCGTCTGATCTTCAGCTGAAGAAAAAATGATCTATTTTAGTGCTAGAAGAAGAACTCTGTGTTGGACTTACTAAGAAAAGGTAATATAGCTCACTGAGATAGTACATTCCTAAGAGATTTGCAAATTTAATTTTTCTGGGTTTATAGCCTGAATTTAACTTCTAACCTGGAGTATGATGAGAGTCTTCTGGATTTTCAAATGTGATCCCTATTAAACTGCTGCACTTTGTTTACTTGCTTTTCTTTGAGCAGTGAGCTACTTGACACCCTAGTCCTTGCCCAATTCACTTCTTACATCAGTATTCTGGCTCTCAATATTCTTAAAAATGTGTACTAATATTTTTCTGTAGTCAATATATTCCGTACTAAATTTGCTAGGCATTGCCAGGGTTTTAATAGTTGGGAATTTTTCAGGTCTTTTTCTGGCATATATACTTAAAAGGAGTGACCTGGGGCTATGATACCTGTAATTTTTGTGTTATTTTTCTAGGTAGTCAAGGCATTAACAGTTTTTGCCCTTGGGTCAAAGTTCTCTACTTTTCTTTCCACAGCTTCTAAATATTTCTTCCTTTTGAGTCAAGGGAATTGCCCTGATTTTATGATGACATTTGGGTACGATATTTAAACTGTTAAAAGTTATAAAAACGACCCTTTGGTATTAAATGTAATAAGTGACTCTGAATTGAATACATGCACAGGTTTCTCCTAAATGAACTTTGTGAGTCCAACTGCTCTAGTTATGTATTCTCATTGTAATTGGATTCTATGACATTCTCTTATCCCCCAGGAGTATGCCAGGCCATGAAAGTTCCTCATGGCTTGGGGTGGATGTATACTTTGGGTCTTTTTGGGGTTTTGGCTTTCATCTTTCAGCTCCTGTGTGACACTTGTAGTACTGATTGATGGTCATCTCCAGTCATGAAGAAGCAGATGTCTCTGCAGCAAAACAAAACTAGTTATCTCCAAGAGATCTATAGCAGCCTTCAAATAAAGGGAGCATGGACAACTTCTAGAACTGACCTATCTTTGCTCAGCCTTTCCTTATTTAGAATATATTCTTCTTCTTTTTTTTTTTTTTCTGAGATAGAGTCTCGCTGTGTCGCCCAGGATGGAATGTAGTGGAGTGATCTTGGTGCGCTGCAACTTCTGCCTCCCTGGTTCAAGTGGTGTTCTCCTGCTTCAGCCTCCCAAGTAGCTGGGATTACAGGTGCATGCTACCATGCCCAGCTAATTTTTTGTATTTTTAGTAGAGACGGGGTTTCACCATGTTAGCCAGGCTGGTTTTGAACTCCTGACCTCAAGTGATCCGCCCGCCTCAGCCTCTCAAAGTGGTGGGATTACAGGTGTGAGCCACCACACCTGGCAAGAATATAGTTTTTACTCATGGCTACGCTGCACTGTGTTCGTTTTTACTGGCTTGTCTTTCTTTGTAATTCTAAAATATTGTCATGTTCAAAGGTTTTAAATTAGACTATAAACACCTCAATATCAGAACTTATTCTCTTCTCTCTCTCCCTTTTGATATCTTGGATATCTTTCCCCATTGTATATCATCTACCGTAACACCACTCCAGACACATTTCTCAACAGAAGTCAACACACAGAAAGAAGTCTAGTTGGCCGGGCGTGGTGGCTCACACCTATAATCCCAGTACTTTGGGAACCGTAGCAGGTGGATCACGAGATCAGGAGATCGAGACCATCCTGGCTAGCATGGTGAAACCCCATCTCTACTAAAATACAAAACGTTAGCTGGACATGGTTGCACGTGCCTGTAGTCCCAGCTACTCGGGAGGCTGAGGCAGGCAGCTAGAACCAGGAGGTGGAGGTTACAGTGAGCCGAGATCATGCCACTGCACTCTGTCTGGATGACAGAGCAAGACTTCGTCTATTAAAAAAAAAAAGGAAGAAAGTGTAGTCTAGATTTATTGGTGATGCATTCATTACAGTAGATCAGAGATGAGAGGGTGGGACAGGTCTGGGCTCTTGTAGTGAGAGATGAATGAGAGTTCCAGAAGGTTTCCAACAACATTCAGTTAACTGTACATGGGTAGAGTTGGGTGCCAGTCTCTCCTTTGATTTTCTAAGTGCACCAGTGTATGTTACTGCCATGAAATTGCACTGTAATATTTTCTAGTTGTGATTTATTCACAGTGTAATATGCTTCTAATTCTGGCTTGAATTTTCCCCCAGGAAGAGCCTAAAATCGCTTCATTATAATATAGACAGTGTACTGCACTTTGAATACAAATTTATCCATGTTCAGAGTAATTTTTCTTGTGATTGTCTCTACCCTGGAGAAGTGCCTTTAATGAATTACATACAAATTGTGTAATTTAAGAAGTTAATTTGGTTTTCTGGTTACACAGGACTAAAAACAGCCCTTGTGGAAAGAGATGATTTCTCATCAGGGACTAGCAGCAGAAGCACTAAATTGATCCATGGTGGTGTGAGATATCTTCAGAAGGCCATCATGAAGTTGGATATTGAGCAGGTAATTGTGTATGCTGGTTGTTAAACAAAAATTGCGACTATGCTTTTTTCTACCCAATTAAATCAGGGTTTTTTTTTTTTTTTTTTTTTTTTTTTCTAAATGGCTTTTAGCATTTCTTTCTGTTGGAAATACCTATTTATTCTGCTGGAATGTCTTTCAGGAGAGGTGTGTCAGTTCTTTCCTGTAGTATTATGTTTATGGGTAATCAGGGGCTTTTTCTTCACAAGCATGTTGAAGTAGCAGATTTACAAAATCACTTTTGGATGTGTTGCCTTTTAAGAATTGTGATTGGGTTTTGGCCAATGGCTACCAAATTACTACTTTGCAAGCACTTTGAGAGGAGCTATCTTGTAATGCAGGGGGAGTGCGAAATTGATCCACTTAACTACAACTGCAGTCACACGCTCATATTGTCACTGACATATTCTGAAGGAAAAGATGATCTGAGTCATGCTTCTCTTATGTCACACTTTATTGTGTCCAGCCTGCCACCATTTGAAAACTGCCAAGGCAGTGTGGAAGATGACATTTCCCAGAGGGGTAAAAAAAAAAAAAATCTGCTGAACTTCCTATCTGCTTTCCGTACATGAAAAACACAGCAGCACTAGCTTGACATTGTCAAGTTTTGAATCTGTCTCCTTTTTTTTTTCTTGACAAGTCAGTTTTGAATCTGTCCCCTTTTCTAATATTTCTCTTCAGTATCATGATAGATGCAAAGAAAACAGCATAGGATTTAGAATCAGCTAACTTGTGATGTGTACAGGCTTATTTACTCAACATCTATGAGTCTGTTTTCTTATTTGTAAAATTAGTGTTCTAATAGCAATGCTGGCTTTTTAGAGAGGCATAATGAGGACTACAGCAGTTAAGACAAAAGCCTGTTTATAATCTGTAAAATGCTGTGTAACTGTTAAGTAGCATCATTGCTTGGTTTTGTGAAGGCAAGACGAAAACTTTTAGCATGAATTTGAACAATCTGTTATCCTACACAGAAAAAATATTATGGGGAACCGAGAAAGGGAGACAATCCAGAGGAGGCAAGATAAATGACTACAATAATCTTGTAACTCAAGTCAGGAAAATATCTTACACCTGGGAACTCTGACAGCATGTTTTTCTCCTATGCAAATACAGTTAAGGTTTCTAAAAAATCTTTGAGGTTGACAGCATGATGTATTATTAGAAATTTGATTAGGAGGGAGCTATCCTCACTCAGAGGTAGAAGGTTCCTGTGTATCAATCAGTTGGCAGGGTGTCTATTTGCCATTTGAAAATATTATGATCTGTTACTGCCAAACTAATTTTCTCTGTTTTGCCTTTCAGTATAGGATGGTAAAAGAAGCCCTTCATGAGCGTGCCAACCTGCTAGAAATTGCTCCCCATTTATCAGCTCCATTGCCTATAATGCTTCCAGTTTACAAGTAAGCCTTTTGATATCACCTGCATGCATATGCTTCTCTGTGTTCCGTAGAACAACATTTTTAATGGAAATAATCCCTCAATGCATATTTTGTAATTTGGTTCCAATTGGTCCTAATCTTTAATCCTTTTTAAATATTTTCCTTTGTTGTAGTTAAAAGTGTAACTTTTCTTAAATTACTCTCTACTCGCCTGTCTCTAGATTTTTAAAGAAGGTCGTGTTCTGTATTTGTAATTAGTAGTTTCTTACTCTAGTTTCTAAAGTATATAGATGAGCAACTGCATTTGTACCAAGGAATGTAAGAGGATCACATGCAGACTGTAAACTGCTGAGCTAAAGTATCCTGTTATAAAATTGAAACATACCATATACCCACTTGAAACCCAAGCCATTTTGAGTCATGTTAAGTGTCCAAGTTAACCAAGGCTGAAATTTGGTTAGGAGTTGTCAGATTATAAATTATAAAACTCAATTTCCCTAATATTGTTAGAGCTATCCATGAAGTTCCCTTACTTTGGAATTCAGGTAGTATGAAAAAGTGGATTACGTAACTGTTTCAGCCACATGAGTGTTGTAGGGGGCCAGAAACAGATTCTTTATAATTTTGTTCACCCTTTGTCAGGGATTGCTTGAAACTTTCTAGGCCGGGTGCAGTGGCTCACGCCTGTAATCCTAGCACTTTGGGAGGCCAAGGTGGATGGATCACCTAAGGTCAGGAGTTCAAGACCAGCCTAGCCATCATGGTGAAACCCCATCTTTATTAAAAAAAAAAAAAAAGACTTTCTGAACCAGTTATTCTCAATCTTGGGTGCACATTGTCATCATCCAGGCCCCCACCCTAGTCTGTCTAGTTAAATCAATCTCTGGATCTATGAGGCATAGGCATTAGTATTTATTTTTAATGTTCCCCAGAGAATTCTAATATTCAGCCAGGTTGAGAACAACTGCCTCAGAGAAGATTCATTTAAAATGTTATTGATTTATTTACTTTTAGACTTCAGCTAGGTTGGTGTCAAATAGTTACATAAATCTGTTTCTTTTACAGTCCACTTCTAAGGTATGCTTTGTTTTTCTTAAATGAAAAGTGTCTTGTAGTGTAAGGTAATATTCAATAATGCTATACTCTGTTTCTAAAGAACTTTCCCCCATTTATGCTGTAGGTGGTGGCAATTACCTTACTACTGGGTAGGCATCAAGCTGTATGATTTGGTTGCAGGAAGTAATTGCCTGAAAAGCAGTTATGTCCTCAGCAAATCAAGAGCCCTTGAACATTTCCCAATGCTCCAAAAGGACAAACTGGTAGGAGCAATTGTCTACTATGATGGTATGTAATATATTTTTTTTCCTTACAAGATACTTTCACTCATGACACTTATAGTATATTCTTAAAGAGATAATTTTGCATCCTTACTTTAAAAATATATCTTACACAACACACAAACGCACTTGCATGTACATATTCACCATTTTCTCTAATAGTGGCTGAAAAACTAACCATAATGTTTTACCTTTAATATTGTTTATATTACATATTTGCTTTCTTCTTCGATTTCTACTTTGTGTCTCATGGTTGGTTTGGTCCATTTCTCTTCATTATGAATTTGGTCCCCACCCTCATGCCATGTAATTTGTTATGTGTTTGCTAGTGAATATTTACCTAATGAATATATTATAATGTTGAAAGCAGCTGAGGATATGTTAGGTTTTCTAGATGAAGCCTCTATTTTCAAGGGGTTATAAACCTAGGGAAAAAATGCCCCCTGGGCTGAAATGGACATGTTTGTATTTTTCACAGGACACAATTCTTGAATGTATAATTTATGTGATGAAGGTAGATGAACATTGCATCTGTTAAACTGTGCTCTCAGTTTTTATTGCTTATTTTATTGTTGTTAGATGTTTTCTAATACTGACATTACCTGGTGCCCATTTACCATGTGTTCAATGTTCATTCTTTTTTTTGCATGTGTGCAATATAATTTTGTACACTTTTATTTGAAGGAACACTTAATATATCTCCAGGTGGACCACAAAATAGTATAAAACAAAACAGCCAAAGCCATTTGTAAAATTTTACTAGTAGTTTTAAAGAGTGCATGGGATTGGAATATAGTCCAAGGGTGTCCATTTATAAGGAAATAGCTGAACACAGATAATTATACATGTTTAAAAAAATTTTATGATGCAGAGGATAGCTTAGATTCTGTATCTCAGTGAGCCCTCACACCCCCATTATATTATCTTTTCTATTTAGTGTTAGTTACCTAAACTCCTAGCAAGAAGAATTTGTTGTTATTGTTTTATTTTTTTCAGGATACTTTGATATTTATACTGCATACTATGGAGTGTCCTCAAGGCTATTACTATGCTTTTTTCTTCTTTTCAGTGGTACATTTCTAAACTAAGTCAGCTGTCTGTCAGGCTTTTATATATAAATGCAAAAAGTATATGTGCAGGGAGGGAAAAGGGGACCAAAGTCAAGAAAATGTCCTAGGAACAACAATATTATAAAAATGTTAAGGGTCTTAGCCAAACATTAAAAGCTAGAAAATTCACTGTTTGTAGTGCCTTCCAGCATCTGAACACCACAGGGGTGCCACTTAACTACTTTTTTTGGTGCCCTTGATTGAGCCTACATGTTAAAGGGCAACCTTAACTGTGAATTTGCTTTCTCTGCATCAGACCCTTAATGTTAATCTATTGTAGTTTATTGGGTGATTATAGTAAAGAGGTTTTTGGTCCAGGAGGAGTAAGAAGGCATTCTGTAAATAGCATCCTGCCCATCCTGACAGGGGAATGTTTGTGGCCTTTCTCTCATTACTAATCCATCCTGCACAAACCCTCTCATATCCTTACTCATTTTCTCTACCCTGTTATGTATCGTGCGCTAACTAATTTTATTTATAAGCTTGTGAATATCTGAATCTTTTAAAAATAAATATTAGTGGCTGGGCAAGGTGGCTCACGCCTATAATCCTAGCACTTTAGGAGGCTGAGGCAGCAGATCGCTTGAGCCCAGTTTGAGACCAACATGGCAAATCCTCATCTCTACTAAAAATACAAAAAATTAGCCAGGTGTGGTGGCATGCATTTGTAGTCCCAGCTACTTGGGGGGTTGAGGTAGCTGCAGTGAGCTGAGATCCCACCATTACACTCCAGCCTGGGGGACAGTGTGAGAGACCCTATCTCAAAAAAAAAAAAAAAAAAAAAAAAGAAGTATTAGTGAATGTCAGACATCCTATCTTACATTGGTTTGGCATTGTTGTGAATTATAGAATCTTACTGATTCTACATGGAGAAGCCAAGGGAAACCTTTGTTACACAATGTAGAAGAAACATTCTCTTAGAATCATGAGGAAAAAGAATTCTTTTTTTTTTTTCTTTTGGGAGATGGAGTCTTGCTCTGTCATCCAGGCTGGAGTGCAGTGGCATGATCTCGGCTCACTGCAACCTCTGCCTCCCGGGTTCAAGGATTCTGCTGCCTCAGCTGGGACTACAGGCATGTGCGACCACGCCCGACTGATTTTTTAAATTTTTATTAGAGACAGGGTTTCACTGTGTTAGCCAGGATGGTCTCGATCTCCTGACCTTGTGATCCATCCACCTTGGGATCCCAAAGTGCTGGGATTACAGGCTTGAGCCACCACCCCCAGCCAAGAATTCTTTAGTCTAGAATTGATCTTTATAGCCTGTTATAGGTTACAAAATTATGAGCTTAGCAAAAGTTTCTGAAAAATTTAAAAGGTATCATTTAAAATGTTTTCAAATTGCTCTTTGGAAATTGGTTGTAAAATCTTAAGTCTTGAACAAAAGGAGTAAAAATAATTATGTTCTACTCATTTGAAATAATTTGTCTTTTGACCTTGTTCTGAAATGGTACAGGCCCAACTATATTGTACTTGAGGTGAGGCAAAACAAGCATGTGCAACAGTGTAGTTCTGTGGTTTTACAACTATATTCACACGTGGGGCAACTCTTATTTTACCTAACATGGTATGATGACCAAATTGAATATCAACATTGGAAATAAGGTGAAGAGGAGCATATAGATAAAGAATTAAATGAGTCAATCCATGCTCAATAAAAGGAGTGAATGCCTTTTTTTTCCTTTGACTGGAAAAATGTTATTACAGTATAATCCTGCTACTAAAGTATTTCAGTGAGGAAAAGTATTTTAATATGAACGTCTATCATTGCAAACCCAAGTCTAAACATTGTAGTTTACAAGGTAAACTTTTCTTAACAAGAAAAATATATATTCTTCTTCATAAATTACCATTATGAGAATAAAGCAGTAGTCACTGAAGTGATTTCAAGGTGCATTCAGGCTTCTTGAAACCATGTTGAGTTTACTTTAAAAATAATGTATTGAGGTGAAATTCATATAACTTAAAATTAGGCATTTTCAAGTGAACAGAAATAATATTTATAACTCCCACCAAGGGAGAATTTTGAATCTTGTGACAAAATGGCATATATAATGAAATGAGCTTTTTGTTTTAATTAATTAATTTTTTTTTTTTTGAGACAGAGTCTTGTTCTGTCACCCAGGCTGGAGTGTAGTGGCATGACCATAGCTTCCTGGAGCTCTAATCTCTGGGGCTCAAGCAGTCCTCCTGCCTCAGTCTCCTGAGTAGCTGGGACTATAGTTAGCACATGCCACAATACCTGGCTAGTTGTTTTTTACTTCTGGTAGAGACAAGGTCTCGCTATATTCCCTCGGCAAGTCTTGAACTCCTGAGCTCAAGGGATTCTCCCACCTTGGCCTCCCAAAGTGCTGGAATTACAGGCATGAGCTACTGTGACTAGATAATCAAATGAACTTTTAATGCGACAAGGTTTTACTAACTAAAAACTCTTATTAGTAATATATTATACACTTATTTCAGCACCAGTGAAAAGTGAAATATGGGGTGAAAATATAGTGGGACAAACTAGTAAACATTGCCATTAATTTGGACCAGGCACTGAGTAGACCTGTGAGGTATCTTCAATACAGAGATATTTGGGCTGTGAGATGTTCCCTCTGAAGTACAAAATGTACAATGATTAAAAAAAATTAATTTCTCATTAACACAGTTCATCCTAGGTAAATTCTGATGGTTATTGCATATGATGAAGGCAAAATCTGTTCTCCCACAAAAGTTCATAGAGGTAGTACAATAAGTTCCATGCACTTTTCCCTCCAACATTTTATATATTTTTTTTAATTTTTATTTTTTGTAGAGACAGGCTGGTCTTGAACTCCTGGTCCCAAGTGATCCTCCTGCCTTGGCCTCCCAAAGTGTTAGGATTACAGGCAGGAGCCACTTCGCCTGGCCCTTCAAACTTTTTGGTGTAGTAATGATAGTTACTATTCTGTGCATGACATAAGTATGATCTGCCATATTTTATTGTTATATTTTATTGCCATATTTTATTGTTAACCACTGAAAACCAAATTCACTCGTATGGAGGAATAACTCATCTTTTTAAAGGCAAACAGAGAGAATGTCAAATTTCTCAGTAAAATCCACATGAAATCAAAGTTGGGATAGTAAATGACATACCAGTTTTTCCTCCAGTTGTATTTCCTTCTTGTATTTTGTTAATTATATGGTCAACTCACTGGATTTCTGACTGAGACATCCTAGTATTTTCTAACTTGCCTAGCAGAGACCCACAGCTGGACCCATGGCCATTACTGCTGATATGGGAGTTACTAAGTAGAGTATGATGACCAGGGCAACTTTCCCAAGTCAGAAGAAAGTGTTTAGAGCATGTTATGCTTGTGTGACTTGGCAGGCTGTGAGATTATGTGAACGAGCTGTTAGGGGTAGCCAGTTTTCTCAGGAACTTATTTTTTTTTCCCTCTGTTAGTTTCCAGAGTGGATCTTTGGAGCTATTCTGGTTAGACACCAGTCATCCAATCTAGTACACAGAAAATGAGCTATCATTAAAAATCATCAAATATTAAAAACCATTAAATACCTCCATTAAGCCATTACAAAATGAAACTGAAGAACAAAATTACAGCTTTAAATTCTTCCTTTCTGCGAGTCGAGAGATTGACAGAGATGTCTGTTGTTTTATACCCAGTGATGCCTCTAAGTATTCCTTACGCATATATGAAAATAGCAACTATAAGAAATTACATTGCCTTTTCCTAATGTAAATAAAAGTGGGTTACATCCATGTTTCGAAGGGGGAATTAAAGCCCAGGTTTCACTAGAATATTCATTTTTATTCCAACCTAAAACTCATAGCATACAAATAGATGAATTCAGCTCGTGAGAGAGCAAAGCCAATTTAATCTCTGGCTCCCCTGAGGTAAATGTAGTTCACAGTCCTGCCCCCACCCCAACCTCAGCTATAATCCCTGGCTCCTAGAGGTAAAAACGCACTGAAGTGAGGAAAATTCTGCAGCAGGATATAATGATCCAAAATGACAGGGACAATAATGACAATGAATTTCATGTCTCCCAGTCATGAGCTGGAGATGCTTGACTAGGCTGACTTATACAATTAAATTGTTACAGGTACAGCAGGAGATACAGTTAGCTGTATGCTTTGGGGAACGATGCCTCTGGCAAAAGGCATATTGTGGAATCCAGGCTCTTTTGTTAGGAGCAAGCTATTACTCCTCTAGGCATGCAACCACAATTGTACACTTTAATAAAAGAAAGCCTGTGTTAAAGACAAGTCTTTTAAGGTGTTGATTTTATCTACTTGGAAAGCTAAAAAAATCAATTATCAGTTCCACAAAAGTGATTTTTTGGTCTTATGTTTTTTGTTTTTTCATTGAGTTCCTGGAACATAAGTAAAATCTTGAGATGGTGCCTTTAATCCTCATTTACATTATTTGTAAACAGAGTTGTTGAATGAACTGGGTGTTATCTACTTTAAATCAGACAGACATTAATTTCTTCAGAATAATAGAAATAGATTGAATAGATAACTGAACAATGTGGATTTACAAACAGAATATTAATAGCAAGTCCTTTAAGCAAGTTTGGGCTACTTGCTTCTTAATGCAATTCTTATAAATTGGAGTGGTTAACCTCCATCATGAGATGCACACATCCATCTACCCAGGTATAGGAAGAACACATTAGAACTTCTATGTAGATACGATTTCAAAGTTAAATTCCTTATAAATGCCTTCTTTTGGTATATGGTTCAAATGTCTATAATATGTAAGAACAGCAGTATATACATTATGTAATTTATAAATAAATATACATATTGGAGACATATACTGATATTTACTTTTAGAATATTCAATTTAATTTTTTGGGGCCACTAGTAATTTGTCATTATTTTATTTCTTTGATAATTGGCTATTTAAACATTTTCAAGATAGATATGTTTAGTGAGAGGACAAATTCCCTTGAAGAGTAAACATAACCAAATCCCTTTCTTCATCTCCCAATGTTTAATTTCTATGAAATTTAATTGAGGTGGCTGAAAACATAAAAACAAACAACTGTTGAATAAGGAGGTATTGGCATAATGCATTAAAAATGTGTTTTTTTTAAAAAAAAATCTTAATATAATACATTTATTTTAAAATGTAAAGTTCTATTTGCCAGCAGTTTCCAGGGCTTCTAACCCTGTTTGTATCCTTATTATTATACAACCAAGGTTTAAAATTCTGTAAATATTGATAAACAGAATACATGTAGCATATATGTAAGTTGTAAAGTTAATCATTAAGACTGTGGGATCCACAGCTGGCCTTATAACCTAGTGAGATGGAAGAGTTCCCTGGACCCTTCCTGGGACTTGTGACAGGGGTGTGGTTCCATTACCTGGCCAGGCTCTCAGACCTGTTGTAGGACAGGGAGTACCCAGGCAAACAGGTGCTGGGCTAGGGTAAGTGCTTTTGGGCTCCGGCCACATGGCAGCATCTAGGGGTGTGTTATAATTAATGCTCTTTTAGGAGTTGCCACCCAAGATGGCTAAGTGTTAACCAGCTCAGTGGAGAGTCGGGATGACAGCCTTTTACACTTTGCCCTCTTGATACCTGGGTTCTTGTCTAGCATCTGGGAAGAATCAGGTCATACAGACTTGGAGGATGGTGAATACAGAGGTTTTATTGAGTGATTGGGTGGCTCTCAGTGGGATGGGGAACTGGAAAGGGGATGGAGTGGGAAGATAATCTCCCCCTGGAGTTCAGCTGTCCCTGGCTGAACTCCTCTCCAGCTTTCCAGCTGCCTGTTCGATGTTCAGATGCCGCTTCTCTCATTCTCTGCCATGCCACTCTGCTCCTCTGCCAATGGAATTTGGGGATTTTATTAGGTACAGGATGGAGGTGTTGTGGGTCAGGGTGGTTTTTGAAAGAACAACATTCGAGCGGGAAAACAGGGATGTGAAGTTCATTTAGGGCCACCGGCCCAGGCTTGTGGATGGTCTTTTGCCGGGAACTGCCCTCTTCTACCCAGTATTTCCCTGCCTCCTGTCCGTATCACTAGGATATTACCAATACACTGAAGCTAACTGTGACTATTCACCATTTCATTTCCTCATCTTTCCTAGAAATAACTGCTATGCTGAATTGTATTATTAGGATTCCTGGTCTTTCTTTTTAATAATCTTAATCACATATACATGCATTTCTAAAGTAATACATTGTTCAGTTTTATTTATTTATTTATTTTTAAAATTACTTTTATTTTTATTTTTTTTGAGATGGGTCCCTCTCTGTTGCCCAAGCTGGAATGCAGTGGCACGATCTTGGCTCACGATAACCTCCACCTCCCTAGTTCAAGGGATTCTCCCTCCTCAGCCTCCTGAGTAGCTGGGATTACAGGTGCATGCCACCATGCCCAGCTAATTTTTTTGTATTTTTAGTACAGATGGGGTTTCATTATGTTGCCCAGGGTGGTTTCAGACTCCTGAGCTCAGGCAATTCACCCACCTCGGCCTCCCAAAGTGCTGGGATTACAGGTGTGAGCCACTACGCCCAGCTGTTCAGTTTTCTTTTTAAACTTTGTGGAAGTATTATATGATGGCTACATAAGTTGATATAAATTTCATAGAACAGTTGGACATGCCTAGAAAAATTGAGGGTACCTTGCAATCTAGAAATTTTATTAGTAGATATATGCCTTAGGGAAACTGTTGAATATGTCTACCAGGATATATCTACAAAAAGTTCATAGAAGCACTGGGAATAGTTTCAAAAACGGAAGTAATGCAAATATCCATCAAGAGGAAAATGAATATATAATATATGGTCTGTTTACATAATGGAGTAAAACACTGCATTGAAAGTGCATGAACTATAACAAAACTGAACAAACAGATGAATCTTAGAAAAATAATGCCAAAAATGGCATGATAAATTGTTTTAGAATTGTAAGCATCACAGTCATACTAGAAAGCTACTTTCTAAGACATTGTAGGGTCTTTAAGTCAGTCAGTGATATGGAAGCAGATGACTTAGGTTTACAAACTTAATTGCACTTTGAGCCCTGCATTACACATCCATAAATTTAGGCTTATGACTCCTAACTCACAGGCTATTTTGATATTTAAATGAACTATTATAATAAATGTAAAATAACTTTAAAAGTACAAAACGTTACTCCCATATTGTTTTATTTGGGTCAATTTTATAGATACTCTATAGTCCACCAAACTTCTACTTTTTGTGAAAATATTCCAAAGTGAAGCATCAGTTCCATAAGCATCCCCTGGTATATTAAAAATTTGAAGAATATGCTAGAAAAATTTGCCAAACATTCTTAGGATAAAAGGGAAAAATATTGTGCATATGAATGTGCTCCAGGTAAGTATAATCTTTGAAGTTTAAGAATTAAAAACCATAACATTTTAATAGAACTTTCTCTAAACATTCTTTCCTTTTACACATTGATTTAAAACATATTTGCTTTTAATATTTCTCCTTGTTCATGTGCAATTTTACACCTCCAAATTAAATGAATAGTCTTAATCTTGGTTTCCTACTCTCAGCTTTCCTGTTGTATTTCTCCTCTTGTTTTCTGTGAGTTACATAAATGAAACTGACATCATTGCTCATATAGCAGGCATAGTTTTTTTTGCCCCCAAATGCTGCCTTTTTGCTATTCAGTGTATCTGGATACCAACTAATGCTAAATGAAGTTTGACATGTACCCCTAAGAAACAAAACTTATAAATTGTGGCTTCAAAGGAAACCTTAAATAAATAGGACACACTTTGTCCACCCAGGCTAACATCCAACATATGCTTTAGCTTCCTGATGATGAGACAGAGCAAAATAGCCCCCAGGAAACTTTGCAGTTGTTTATTGCTCACTTGCCCAGCATGTATTAAATCCCAGGCTTTCATTCTTTCATAATTGTTTTAAATTGAAATCTATGAAAGTGGGTTTGATCAGGTATAGCAAGCTGAGATAGTATTCATCCATATTTGTACTCTGTATATAAAAGCTTAAAAACAGTGCTAAAAATTCATATATAGTAGTTGTCCATATTTGTACTCTGTATATTAAAGCTTAAAAACAGTGCTAAAAATTCACCAGTAGTAGGATGTATGTAAGTTGTTTGAGCTGATAGTTCTAGTGGATCGTAGTAAACTATTTACTTCTCCCACTCTGTTGTTCAGTTGACCCATTTTAAAAAGATGCAGGATCAAAGGCAGAAGCTATGGTATCAAAAATCTCTGTCCACTCTTCTCCTGATTTACTCATTCATCCAAAATATATTTATGGAGCTTCTACTATTTGCCAGGCATTTGCCAAATACATGGTTCCTACTACTAGCAATGTTTTATATTTGTGTAGCAGAGTGTGGTTTTCTAAACTTTTTTTTTCCCCCCAGAAATTATCTTTGAACCAGCTTTGTATGTATGCTGGAATAGGATATCATGATCCCTATTTTATATCAAGGAAAAGGAATCATAGCTAAAAATCTACATTGATACTTTAGATACATGGGGTTGTGAAGGTAATTTTATTTTTTAGCTGAAAAAAAAGACTTTACGAAATGAAGATGATAGCATCGTGGCTTCTTTCAGCTACCATGATTTTTAAGTCCGTTATACACTTTTGAAAAACAACCAAATAGTTCAATAAAGGCTATACAGTTTTATTATGTAAAATTCAAATATATGCAAAAGTAATGAGAATAGTAAAATGAACTTTCAGTTTTAACACTGATGAACTGATGGCCAATCTATACTTTCATTTTCCCCTTCCCCCACTCCCCTCCATAACAAACGTTTTATCCGTGGATATTTAGTCTGTATCTTTAAAGTTAAGAACTCTGTTTAAAACACAGCTATGCCTAAATTGTTTAACAATAATTTCTTTTTAACAAATATATTTAAAACAGAAATATATATATGGAGATCGGGTCTTGCTCTGTTGTCCAGGTTGGTCTTGAACTCTTGAGCTCAAGCACTTCTCCTACCTTGGCATCCCAAAGTACTGAGATTCCAGGCATGAGCTACTATAACAAGCCAACAGTAATTTCTTAATATCAAATATCTGGTTATGTTCACATGTCCTTTTTAGTCTCATAACTTTATTAAGCTCCTGATTTAAAAAACCTACTCATAAAATAGACAAAATCTTACATATAAGTTGATTCATTCTCTTTTATTTTTATATTCAGGGGTACATGTGCAGGTTTGTTACATGAATATATTATTGCTTAGTGGTGACATTTGCGCTTCTAGTAAACCCAGCACCCAAATAGTGAACATTATACTCAATAGGTAGTTTTTAAACTCTCACCCTCTTCCTACCCTCCCACCTTTTGGAGCTCCCAGTGTGGATTCATTCTTTTTTAACTGGTAGGTTTCCAATCCCTTTTTTTGTTTCCTCATGGTTTTATATAATAGTTTCCTTTTGCTGTAAATTGATAGATTTATCCCATTAATCTGCTGCTGCATAAGAAGCAACACCCAAACTCAGTGGCTTAAAACAATGATTGGTTATTTCTCATAGTTCTGAGGATGGATGGGCTCAGCTGGGTGGTTCTCACTTGGGATCTTTCTATATAGTTGTAGTGAGATGGCAGCTGGGACTGAAGTCTTCTAAAGCCTTCTTTACTTACATGTTTGGTACCTGGACTGGGAAGGCTGGAGTGGCCAGGAGTTAGTCTGACACCTCTTTCGTGATAGCTTCTCTGTATGGCTAGCTTGGACTTTTTCACAGGGTAGAGACTTCTTATGTGGCTAACCCCATGAGCCCACTAGGAGACCGAGGCAGGAATGAAGGGCTTCTTTTGACTTAGCCTTGGAAGTGACACACTACCACTTTCACCACATTCTGTTAATTAAAATGAATCACAAAAACAGCTAGGCTTAAAGGAGAGGACATTACAAAAGTAAGAAAAGCAGAAGGCATAGTTTATTGAGGAGAGGTGGTACGTTTTTGGTGACTAGTGACAAAAAGGCTAGATCAAATTGTTTTGTCAGAAATGCTTTATGGGCAGTGTGAATTTTCATCACAAGTCTGTTTACCTCTTTTTTTATTTTTAAATCAACCATTATAATCATTGTTTGGATAATTATAGCATTTCATTAGAGGTTAAGGGAAAATGGTACTTTTCTAATTCTATTTTTCCTTCTTTATGGGTTAGTTGGATTACATATAATTTCACTGTTATCAATTATCTGCCTAGTTTAAGGCATATTGTACAGAGGAAAGTCTGGATAAATGCTTGATTCTTTTCATTTATTTGTCTTCAAAAATAATGAGTTAGCGTTTTTAGTATCCTCCAAATGTAATGAGATCTTTTTCTGAGGGGAGGATTGTCAACATAAACTCATGAATTTGAAGTAGTTGATAGATGCGTGTCAATCCATTAGAATTATTGATGTTCAGATTGCCCATCTCTGGCCTAGGGATGCTTTCTCCAGTTGGCCCCTGAGCCCTTTTGATACCCTGTCAGTGGTCTATGGTGATATCTGTGCAGTTCACTATGACAAGATACTCCGGTTGCATCTTGAAACTTTCCTGCCCTAGTTTTGGAAGCAGCCTTCTGTAGCAAGACTCATGTGGAAAATGATAACTAGGAACCATAATCTATTTGCTGTGAAGGTTCATTGCTTCTGGTTGGTCATTATTTCTAGGCCTCTTAATAGAAAAAATTAGGAAAAATTTTATGTGAAGAAGAAAAACATGAGTTCTTATAGTTCCACTTCAAATTTAATATTACATGGTTTTTATTTAACTTCATCAATCAGACTTCCAGAACAGTTTAATTTTATTTTTCAGTTTTGTTGTAGAATGGGGATATAGAGACAAATTACTGTCTTTTAAAGTGACTTGACATATTTATTTCCTGTAAGTGTGGTTATGCCACCACTTACTACAACAGATCAATTTCATTTTGCTTTAGATGATTAGGAATTTTTTTTAAACTGTGCTTTTGTTTTATAAATTATATAAATAAAATGTTTTAAAGTCAAAAATATAAACAAAGGCCATTCAAACAAGGCTAGCGTCTTACCTTGTTCTACCCTATTTCCTCCTTCTCCTTAAAGGTAACTTAAAAAAAAATTTTTTCCCCCCATTTATTTATTTTATTGCATTTTAGGTTTTGGGGTACATGTGAAGAACATGCAAAATTGTTGCATAGGAAAAAATTTTTTTTTTTTTAGGATTGTGGTGTATTCTTTGAATGTATGTGTGTATATGTGTTTATTATATGTACACTTGTTTTGCTCTTCCTACTATTTTATAAGCGATAGTAGTACCTTGCTTTTTTCACCTAATAGAGTAGATATTGCTTTCCATATGTATAAGAGGCCGCAAAATTTTAAAAGGTGAATTTAAAAGCAAAGGCCAACTTTTATAGAATTAAATTTCTTAGCCATCTTAACTGCTTAAATCAAAATATACCCACTCATACAGCCTTAGCCATCAATGAACCACACTTTCAAATTATTTTTCTTTTTATTAGTAAAAATAAAATCTTACTTCCTTTATTTGGTTACCACAAAACAAGGACATATCCACTAGTCTGATCTGTATAGAGAGCTTAAAATTAATCAGAGAGTCTCAAATGATGTTATTATCGTTATGTAAAATTGCTGTGATTTGTTCAAATTTGCTCAAATCTAGTTCATAACATTTGCTTGCATTGAATGCTAATATGCTTAGTTAGACTAAGTGCTTGTGTTAATTATGGTCTTTTAAATAGATGAGTCTGTCTTATACTAATATGTGAAATTATACTTCTCGGTAAACTTAGTGTTGATATGCTTTATATTAATGATGCGTTTTTTAAAATTTAGAGATCAAGCTAATTAACTGTAGTTTAAGGTTAAGGTATAAAAGTTTGAGGGACTTTCTGCTTTTGTTTCAAAGACATTCGGAGAACACATGCCCAAGACGTGTAAGCCATGCTTGAAAATCCTGCATTTTGGAGCTTGCAATAACTATCTATTGAATTTGTCTCAGAGTAATTCTCCTTCCGAAACAAAATTTTGCAGGTCACATTTGGAAACAAGGAAAGAAGGAAATAATTGACATTGCAAAATGGGGAAATAAATGGGAAATAAAAGGCTATAATGATTGGTCTTCAGGAAGCTATAAGGGTTGTTCTTCAGAAACTAATTTTTCTTGCTACTTTACAGTGTGGATGACATAATGCCTCACGTATCTGTTGACAGAGTCCCTAGTTACTCACTGCTATACCCACTCTTCACATATTTTCTAGCATCCTTTCAAGAGGATTAGGAGTCTTTCCCCAGATACCTGTTTAGGAAAAGGAAGAAAGAGAAAAAAATTAATAATTAAATCCATTTTAGAGTTGTTCTGTTGACAACACACAGCAACTTTCTTAGTGTGATGAAAGCCAGCCTGGTATTAAGCATCTAGCCTCACAAGAAATGGCAGTAATAAAAATATCTCTTCAATTAAAAAGCCCCACACTTTAGTTTCAACTACCAAGCACTGGAAATGTAATTAAAAAAAACTGTGAAAAAAAAAAGTCTTTGGTACATAGTTTTTATAAATATAACTAACACCTTGGTGTAGATTGTATTCTCTGAAGCCAAATAGATTACTATTTTAGAATGTGAATTTTCAAACTAGTTTCATTATTACTATTAATACTTAATCATATCACACTTACGTTAGTAAAACACTCCATAGATCATTATATCTACTCACAAGCATGAACCACACAACACCTATTTTTTTAAACTCAGCTTTGCACATTAAAAAACACATAGGCACACACAACTAACCTCCCACACAAGTTAAATAACTATTGCTCCTTTTCTGTTCAAAACCAAATACATATTCTTGCATTCACTGGAAAGTATTGTTAATATATGATTTGCTATCTATTCAGAAGAATAAACCTTTGAGAATAAAATATAACAGTATATGATAATGAAACAACTGTCAAATTAAAAGCAAAATCAAATAATTTGTACTTGATGTTTTATTTCAAAGATGATTAACATGTGACTGATTTAACTGGGTTAGATAACACTGGAGCCTATCAGTAAGCCAGAAACTTCATATTTCCCCGGAATTTTAAATTTTCTTAATTTTTAACCTGAGAAATACTACAAAGAAAGGATTTGGGGATTTGTGTTTTATTTTCCTTGAGAAGATCGAAGTCTGAAAAGAAACTGAGAAGAAGCTCAAAGGCAGTTCTCTCTTTTTCTTTTCTTTTCTTTTCTTTTTTTTTTTTTTTTTTGAGACAGAGTCTCACTCCGTCACCCAGGCTGGAGTACAGTGCAGTGGAGCAATCTCGGCTCACTGCCTCCTGGGTTCAAGCAATTCTCCTGCCTCAGCCTCCTGAGTAGCTGGGATTATAGGACCGTGCCACCATGCCCAGCTAATATTTGTATTTTTAGTAAAGACAGGGTTTTACCATGTTGGTCAGGCTGGTCTCAAACTCCTGACCTCATGATCTGCTTGCCTCGGTCTCCCAAAGTGCTGGGATTACAGGTATGAGCCACCACACCCAGCCCTCTCTCTTAATAATTCCCTGTGTGCAAAGCATTGTACCTTAATAGTTACCTCAGAACCATTTTAGTGAAAGAGAAGGTATGAATACATTATCATTTAAAAACTAATTTGAATATATCAGAATTTACAAATTGGATAAACTGACTACTCTCATTCCAGTAAAAGAATAAAATAAACCCAATTTATTATTTTCAATTGTTGCTTCTTCCAACAGCATTTAATAAATAGATAATAGCATATGCTGATTGTAAGAAGCATGTCTATTGTATAAAGCAAGATTGACAGGTATATTTTTACCTTTTTTCTCTATCTTCTACTTGTATATTTCTTTTTCTCATCACAGATTTTGGCAAAAGTTGTATTGGTCATTATCCTTAAGTATGAGCAAAGAGAGAAACATTTCTCCAACTAATTTTGTTCATTTTTTTAAAGTAGCAAAAAGCCCTGTTTGTTTGTTTTTTATACTTTTAGAGACAGTGTCTCACTATGTTCCCTGGACTGGATTTGAACTCCTGGGCTCAAATGATTCTCCCACCTCAGTCTGCCAAGTAGCTGGGACTATAGGCATGCACCAAGGTGCTTTGCTTAAGAACCTATTTTTTTTAAAAAAAACAAAGCGTAAACATTATTAACACAAACAAAATGAAATACATATACAATTTAGAGTAATATTTAAAGTAACATAAATACCTAGATGCAATTAAACACTTTACTCACTAAAGTTTAATTATTTTAATTTGCTACATTTGTTTTTTAATGTTACCTTGGTCTTCTCACTCCCTGTCCCACCCCAAATATGAATAGTATTAATTCACCCCCACCCCCATTAAAAATACATATATTTAAAATCTACAGGTTGGGGTCAGTGTTGGAAAGGGAGGTTTCTGCTGACACTCCACATGTGCTCCTTACTACTGGCTGATGCTTTTGATGTTTTCACCCCCTGAGGTCAGGAGAACACAAACAGGAGAGTAAGTGGCAACTGTAGCAACCCCAGGCTTTGTGGGACTTCTCTCCAGAAGATGCAAGGGCATTTTCTGCACATCAGCACTGGTCCTGACAGTAGAAAATTTCTGTTTATTTTTAAATGGTTATAGCAAAAACCGGGCTCTCTCATTTGCAAAACCAGCTGTCTGTAGTAAAGCCGGACCTTCTTTTAGATCCAGGCTGAGGCCACAGATGTCATGTGGCAGCTGCATGTGGAGGCCACGAGTGACCTATTAACCAGGTCTGGGGTGAGGCTGCTGATTCTGCAACATGGAGCTCACTCCGGAGGCCAGCCCAGTCAGGAAGGGCACTACCTTTCTTAGTCTCAGAATAGTGATCTGAGGGCCCTCCATGACACAATGGGGCCTTCAGCCCAGGCATGGACCGCTGTGGTGCTTTCTCTCCCTCCATAAGACAAATGGATGACCACAGGTCCCAGGAATGCCTAGAGCCCACTTGGGCTTTTAATATCCCATCTTGTCACTTCTCAAGCCCCTGAACACTACACCGAAAGGGCTGGGGAGGCAGTCCAAAGACAGGCGTTATAGATTTATCTTAATAAATATATATATATATATGTAATTTTATTTTTATTTTTACCTTTCTAAGCATCAAATTCTCTTTCTGTTGCTAGGCTGGAGTACAGTGGGGTGATCACAGCTCATTGCAGTCTTGACCCCCTGAGTTCAAGTGAATCTCATACCTCAGCCTCTAGTAGCTAAGACTACAGGTGTAGTTTTTATTTTTTAAAAAATTTTTGCAGAGACAAGGTCTTACTTTGTTTGCCCAGGCATGATAAATACCTGGCTTCAAGTGATCGTCTCACCTCTGTCTCCCAAAGTGCTGAATCCTAGTTAGCCACTGTGTTCAGCCCCCAAATTATAATTTAGTTTTATCCTCTACCTTTTTGTCATTATGTATCTCAGTTCAACAAGCCTTTAGTTACATCTAGATATAATCAAGGGCCTTCTGTGTGTCAAGTGGTTATCTATGATTGGACTTTTCCTCTTCTCCCCATGAGCTCCCCCACCATTAAATTTTAAGAAAGTACTCTTTTTCCTTGTTATCTACACTTTTTGAACAGTAGGTTTTAGACTACCTACCCCCTGTAAATTCCCTTTAAATTATGGCATTTTAGTCATTTCTCACAAATATTGAACTTGCAATTCTGGAGCCATCAGGAGGGGCTGATTTTTTTTTCTATTTTTTATTTTATTATATATTTTTAATAGTACTTTAGGTTCTGGGGTACATGTGCAGATCATGCAGGATTGTTGCATAGGTACATACATGGCAATGTGGTTTGCTGCCTCCATCCCCCCATCACCTGTATCTGGCATTTCTCCCCATGATATCCCTCCCAACCTCTCCACCCCCTGCTGCCCCTCCCCTCCCCCTTCCCCCCACAGCAGACCCCACTGTGTGGTGCTCCCAGGAGGGGCTGATCTCAGCAGCTCTTTTATTGAAATTATTCTATTGGTGGCAGTAGGAGTTACTGGAGGGCACTGCCACCCAGAAACCAGATGAAACCAAGTCAGAAATTCTGAGTATAACTGACAAAGCCTTTATAGGACTTTAGAAGGACATTGGGTAGTAGAGGGCTTCGGAAAAAGTAAATTCCCTATATTTCCTCCTCTGTGACCCACATTTGATGTGGAAATCATGATTTGTCTAGTATTGAACAGAATCGCAAATAAGGATGAATTGCCATAGAAATTTTTCTAATTTATACTGAGAAAGTACTGTAGTGCCTGCATTAGAAAGGAGTCTGTGTTTGCTAGAGGAGCTGTGTCAGCAGGTGAGGCCTAAAGCCTAAAGGCCTGAGGGCTGGTCGGGAGTGGGAGAGAACGAAGTTACTCCAGCCTTTCAAGTTGTTTCTCACTCTGCACAAGAAGGGAAGTTCCTAAGGCTGAAGGAAGCAGCAGCGGAATGTTTCTGATGCAGTGGGTTGTGACCACTCTCATTGGTGTTTCTTTCTGTTCAGAGTAAAATAGGCATCCTTCAGAAATTTCATATCATGCAACCCTGAGGCGCACTTGGCTAGATTGTGATGATTTCTGTATGTACTTTTGGTTAATCTGTTAAAGAGAAATAATGAAAAGCTGAGCAGTCTTTTTCTTCCCCATCAACTCATGACTTATGAGTTCTGGAGAAATGTTGGAGAAAACCTTGAAAGCAGTATTTGAATTCTCCCTTATGTTTCTGCTGCTGAAGCTGCAGCTTCCAAAACTGCAGGAATTCTTGACCAGCCTGCATCTCACTGTTCAGCCTTTTAGTCCATTAAAGAATCTGAGTCTGTCAGCAAGGCCGCAGGTTTAGATCTTATTAGCTCTAGATGGTTTTTTTTTTGTTTTTTTTTTTTTAATCTGCCCTCTACAAATTTGCAGAATGTCCCAAGATAAGAGAAAATTTCCTGTCAACAGTGCTGAATTTCCTGGTGCGTGATTATTGGGAAGAGGTTGACTCAATGTTGATATGTGATACTTCTGAATTGAGATGTTCCCACTATAGGTATAATGTATAACATACATTATACCATTGCTGCATGTATGTAAACTCTTAAAATTGGAGTGGAAGAGTTCCTTGACCCTTCTCACAAGACGTGCAATGGGTATGGGTCGTCTGTTTGGCCACCATGCTCAAACCCCTTGTGGGAGGGGCGGTCACACAGATGGGCAGGTGCAGGAGCCAGGGTGAGTGCTTTTGGGCTCCAGCCCACAGTAGCATCTAGGGGTGGGTGTCTGTGACTCCTGAAGCCCCAGTGGATACGTCACAATGCTCCATTAACTCTGCCATCCCAGATGGCTAAAGTGTTAACCAGCTCAGTGCCCTCTTGGTACCAGGGTTCTTGTCTGGTGTCCAGGAAGAATCAGGTCACACAGACAAATTGAAAGATGGTAAATGGGGGTGGGGGGATTTTATTGCTGGGTGGAGGTGGCTCTCAGCAGGATGGATGGGGAGCTGGAAAATGGTTGGAGTGGGAAGATGATCTTCCGCTATAGTTTGTCTGTCCTGTGGCCTATCTCCTCTCTGACCATCCCCAGCCAACTCTTACTGACACTCAGAAGCTCCTTCTCTTCCCTCCTTCTATGCTGCACCGCTCTTCTGCTTCTCTGCTCTTCTGCTCATCTATTATCTGCTCATCTGCTCGAGGAGTCTGGGTACATGATTCGGGGGGAGGTGTGTGACATGCCAAAAGGCAACATTTGGGTGCAAAAACAGGTATGCCTTTTCTCATTTAGGGTCATGGGTTTCCAGGCTTGAGGGTGGGGCCTTTGCCAGGGAACTGCCCTCTCCTATTCAGTATTTCCTTCCCCTCTGTCTGTATCGAAATAAGTATCAATGTTGTGTAAGATTTTCTTTTGTTTAATTCTGTACTCTATTCTTCAAGACTGGATTTAATGTATTAGTCTTGGGATTGGAATGAATATAAAGGAAGCAACATTTTGTATAGTAAGTTGAAAGAATCTATAGATTTATGTCTTTCTACGTAAGATAGTATTCTCAGTTGATTTTTCACATGACTGGCAGTTACATTTATTTATGTATTTATTCAGTAATTATATGAGTACTGTCTATAATTCAGCTAATGTGATGGGTAATGGAGATAAACAGAACAGCATGAATTGTTTTTTCTTCAAAAAACTCTTTAACAGAGGCTACAGACAAGGAAACCATTGATTTATGGTTGCCTGAGAGTTCTGTGGCAAGCATATACCTAATGTGGGTATGTGTGGGGGAAAATCTAGGAACGCTTCCTTAAGTAAGTAATGCTTTGCTGAATTTTAAGAAAGGGTAGTATGGTCAGGTAAAGTCAGTGAGGGAGGATATTGACAGAGAACATTGTGGCCAAAGGCATGCAGGCCCATGGAATTACAGGAGGCTGTTGTGTAGAGCTTGAGTGTAGTGTGGTGAGTAGGGCCTGGATCATGGAGGACTAGGTATGCCAGAATGAGGAATTTAGTTTGAATTCTCTAAGCAATGGGCATTCGGTGAATGCAAACAGCATTTAATACAGGTACTCAGGGTAGGGTGCAGAAAACTGAATGATTAATAGGAGGGTATTGGATGAGATTTTATGCTGATGGGAAGGAATCCCAAGTGAGAGAGAGAAGAAGAAAGAAAGAGAGGGTGGGGGGGTGGAGAGAGAGAGAGAAAGAAAGGGAAAGCGAAAGAGAAAAAGACCTGGGAAAGAGAATGCATATTGTATGGGACAGTATCCATCTCTTTGCTTAAATTTCTTGGACAATTCCAGCATCTACTCCTAGATTTTCTTGTTTTGTTTTGATGGTTGTCTTTGTGGTTTATCTCTCTATTTGTGTAACTGCCATTTCTTGTCTTTGTTACATCCTTGATTTGGAAGTGAATTAATAAACGAATGTCAAATGTTCCCAAATTCTGTTTTAAGAATAATCTAGATCTTTCAAAGCTTTGGTAATGTGGGCTTTAAAAAATCTGTGATTGCCCAACTGGTTTATGTCAGCATTTTGGAAAGAATATCAGTCTTTAAAGCAATGTTAGAGATATAAACCCTCTGGGGAGTGAAGAATGCCTGGTGCATGCTAATTTTGTACTTATCCAGGTGGAAGAGGGAGAGGAATAGCCAAAGCTATAGATAGAACAAAGGCATGTCAATTGCAACCTGGTCTCAGTTTGGGCTTAGCTTTCCTCACCAATCCCCTATCAGGATATTAGTGGCTTATTTATTTATTTTTAACCTGTATCATATTAAGCTCTTTGACAAATCGCATTTTGATTTATAGTCTGTGCTTTTGGCATGTGCTTTAATGGCATTAGCCAACTCTAGACACATACTGAATTCATTATGTACCTTATGTATGTAAGTAGTAATACTTCCTTTTAATGAACATACGGTCACATCAAAGTGCTGTGAGGTTGTTTTACAAAAGCATCTTTGTGTAGTGCTCCTCAGAAGTTCTGAGACATATATTAAGTTGAAGATTAATATGCTATATTTTAAGTTGTATTTTAATGAAGTAGTGGATTATAATTTTGTCCTCTCCTTAAGGTGAGTAGATTGTTATACTCTTTTGTTTCTTAGTCTTTGGTTCTTAATTAGAATTCAACATTGTTGACGTGTAAATTGTGACCAGATAAATTCAAAGCTCAGACAGTAAAATTGCCTTTGAATTTGTATCTTCAACTATGATATTGATTGAAAGTCGATGAGTAACTTTTTCTTGTTTTCTGTAGGTAGTCAGGAATTCACAGAATCTACTTGTTGCTATATGTAACAGCACCAAACCTTGACTATGCCCTGCTAAAAGGTTTCTTGACCTTAAAATGTGGATACTCTTCAATGTTCGAGGGCAGGACTCCTCCTAAGGTAGAGGCAGAGAAGTAAACCAGCCACAAGTAGGCCTCAAGATCTAGCCTGTCTGATCAGGCTTCGAAACCAAGGGGTGGCAGCAGTCCAATCCACTGTCTGCTGACTAGGCCATCTTAATAGCCATCCCACTCCTCATCAGTGTGTGGGATCTGAGCAGAGTAATAGTTCTCTTAGTGAAGTGATTCATGGAGTCAAATGCATGACAGTGTCTTTGGCATTCTTTGGGAAGAGGAGGGGGTCTAGTCTATGGAGGACACTAGATTATCGTGTCCTCCATAGAGATAGAGGCCATTACTTGAGGGAAGGGCTAAGCAGAATGTCAGAGCTTTGGCTAAGCAAACAGATGTGAGCAGAGTTCTAGTTCAACTAGGAGCACAGAGTGCGTACGAACCAGATACTGGGGCAAGAACTCTTCTGTTTGCTGTCTGTGGTGGGAGAGACTACACACGGGTGAGCACAGGGACTCCCTTGTCTAGGGATTCATTTAAAGACAGATAACAGTTTATAGGCAGATAACAGTTTCTGGAGGGATAGGGCTCCCTATATGATGCCAGGGGCTGCCAGGATTGACTCAGGATTGACTCAGGGACTGCATGGGGCTGACCCTGCAGGCTGAATGCTGTCAGTGATCACAATAGGGCAAGGGCACCTTGACTGTCTCAGAAACTAATAGAATCTTTCTTTGACAATAACCGCTGGCTACCATTTCCAGGAAGACTCTGAAAATTGCTGGGAGTCTGGGCAAGAAACCCTACTCACTAAAGTATGGTATTTGATTCACTATAAAATAGGAAGAAAAACATTAGTAATAGACATGGTACATCCCAGCCTTGTAGAGTTGAAAGCAAAACTAAGTAATACATTTTCAATTTGGTGTGACATTGTGTAATTTCTAAATTTATTATTATTATTTTGAAGTTATAGGAAATGATTAGAAGTATGAGGGTGTGGTTCTACTGTTGTTTGTTTTCCACATTTAAGTCACATGGCATGTCACCATTGTCCAGCATTTCAGAGACAAAGGGAATATTTTTGACATTCATTGAAACTGTTTTGGTGAAAGAGCTGTATTATGGTACTCTTTAATTTTAATTTTTATAATAGTTTATCAGAAATGAGTCAGGAGCCTATTTATTGAATTATTTTTAAACTCATATATTTATTGAGTACAGATTAGAATCAAAGGCTGAGGTGGGTGAATCATGAGGTCAGGAGATTGAGACCATCCTGGCTAACATGGTGAAACCCTGTCTGTACTAAAAGTATAAAAAATTAGGTAGGTGTGGTGGCATGTGCCTGAAGTCCCAGCTACTCGGGAGGCTGAGGTGGCAGAGTCACTTGAACCCGGGAGGCAGGGGTTGCAGTGAGTCGAGATCTCACCACTTCATTCCAGCCTGGATGACAGAGCAAGACTCTGTCTAAAAAAAAGAAAATGTCAGTAGCATCCACCATAGTATTTGATGTATGTGGTTGTAATTTGACATAATTTTATTGATAACTATATTGTGTATAAACTTTCTTTTCATTTTTTTTTTTTATGTGGGAAACATCAGACGTTCTACTAGCTGCTAGGAGGTAGTGAAATTAAGATGATTCTCATAGTATTTGCACCTCAGTCTTCTGCCTCAGCATGTGACCCCTTGCCTGTGAAGGTTCAGAGTAGCTGTTTTATCATTTCCCTTAGGGTAATTGGGCTCTGGTAAATTGATTGGCACTAGTCCAACTCACAGCCTATTGAATTATGAATTGATTACTTTAGACAACAAATAGTTCAACACCTTCCTACATGCCAGGCAGTTGTCCTTGCAGGAGATAAACTATTGGAGATGATGGTGGGGGATAGAACCAAGTTCCTGCCTTTAATTTATTCATTCCTATGAGAAGCAAAACATCCATGTAAAACAGATGACTCAGATTGCTGTTTAAAAAAAATTAATCCAGTAGGGCAAACCTTTTTGAATAACCAAATTAAGATCAGGATTTTGCTTAGTAACTATAGATTTCAAGCAGAAGCAATGAAATGGTCTTAACTATAGCTTAAAAAACAATATCTGTAAAAGATATCTTTGTCAAGTAAGTCTGAATATTTTGCTTTTATAGTTAAAAAGAGAATTAAGTTCTGACTTTTCCATTTCCTGTTTATAGTCTCAAGCCCCAAATAAAGTTTCCAAACATTGAATCTGGGTTGCTGAGAGATGTTATTCTGATAACGTTGGAATGTTTATGATTCAGGTATTAAGTAAAAGGCTATCTTAACAAAAGGAGAAGGAAGGTAAATATAGTAGAAGGCAATCTGTTAACAATAATAGCTTCATTCTTCTAATGCTTTCATATATGCTGGAATCTGATTATTTCAGTGGCTCTAGGGGATTGGTAGAATAGTTGTTATTAGACCTACTTTATAGATGGAACAGGCTCTGATGAGGAAAGGGACGTCCCCAGAACCTGGGTTAGTGGCAGGTTGGGTCCTGAACTCAGGCATTCAGAGTCTCCAGAATCAGTGCTCTCGGATGGTGGCCGAGAGTTAGCCTGCTTTTTCATGCAATGCCCTAGTATACATTCTTTTCAGACAATCAGGACGTTGGTTTCAGATCAGACTGATTTGATAACAATTTGATAAGGTGTGGAATCTTCCTGTGATTAGAGAGAGAAATCTGATAAGGTACAAAACTGAACCATGAAACAGATGACAGTTCTCTCAAAAGGACGCCTCCAGTTAGAATTCCCCAGCTGGTTCCCTTGCCACGTGGTTCCATGTGTTTATTATGTAGCTCACACTCAAAATCACCCCTGGGGCAGGTTGAGCCATTCCAACATTTTGTAAAAAGTTGTGTGCATGTACTCACACACAAATGAGGAAAAGAGGACTGAAAAGGTGGTTCTGTGTAACTGAAAGGATTCACTTGCTTTTCCCCGTCTTTTTATGAACAACGGTTTAGTTACATCAAAGGGCTTTTTTTGACTTGTTATATAATTCAATTCTTGAGTTTTCAGTTGGCTTATTTGAAATTTTTTAAATTGCAGTTTATAAAATTGGAGGGCTTTAAGAGACCAAGTTTCACCTTGTGGCTTGAGGAATAAGGATACTGAGATGAGGGGTTAGGACTTGCTCAGGTTTTTGTTGCAGACAGACAAGAAAGAGAAAGAGAGATAGATCTGGTTGACTTGAAGAGAAAAGAAATTTTCTGATAGGACATTGAGCAGCAGGCAGAAATACTGGGAAGACAGAGACCTAGCTTGAAAAATAAGGGACTAAAAATGATTTGCAGCAACCACAGCCACAGGCAAAATCCTGATCCACAAGCAGTACACCAAAGACTTGATTGCTGACCCCTGCATATGGCGTCTTGCTGTGCCACCACTGCTGACATCTCTATTGCTGCTGCCCCTAGAAATGGGATGGTACTGCTATCATTGCATCTACCTCTAGATTGAAGGTTCTTTGGGTCATTACCTCTAGATTGAAGTCTGTGTTTGAGAGCATCTGATTGGCAGAGCCAGGTTAAAGGCCCATGTCCCAGAAGACCAGTCTTCCTCTCCTATGGGAGGGTATAATGCCTTTCTGCAAGGCTTATAAGATAGGAGGAGGAATTTAGATGCTGGTAAGCAAAACCAAACCACACCAAAACACGAGGTTATCTGCTGTGGAAACATACCCATTTAGTGGCTATGTAAGAGATTAGAACTTGAGTTTTCTGACTTTTCTCAGGATGTCAAATTTATAGCTAGTATAGATTTCTTTTGTGAAGAGTGACAGAGGCTCTGTGGTTTTTAAGAGAAAATGAAGTCCTTTCTAGTAAGATTTAATAATTCTAATATTTTAAATAATCAATTTTCCCATCAACATTGTTTTCCTCTAGCTTGAAAACCATTCTCCATCTTCCTATCCTCTGTGACATACAGAAGTCTTATTTTTCAGTAGTAAAAAGTGAAGCGAGAGAAAAGAAATGAAAAAAGAGCAAACAGTATTCATGAAGTGCAGAGACTAGAGGTTAGTGGTTACACATTTCAGGGAAAGCTTGCCAGATTGATGGGGAATAAAACCATTTAGAACTGGAAAATCTTTAGGGCCTTTGTTTTTTATAGTTATTTTAGGCAATAACCTCATCTTGTTGTTAGAGTTTTTGCTTTCCAGCAATTCCTTTTTACCTTTTAATAATCAAAGCTAATATTTATTGAGAACTATTTTGTCATGACATCCTTACCTATCTCACCTCTTCCTCACAATAACTCTGTGTTAATCTCATTACTATTCTCCTTGCATAGCTGAGAGATCGAACCTTAGATGAAGCAACTAGCCTGAGGTTTCACAGTTCATACATGTGGGACTTGAACTTAAGCATATACACAGGTGAAAGAAGCTTTGCAAATCTTCCTTTAACTTAAGAGAGAAACAAAGATATGTCTAGAATGCCGTTTGGTGATATTTTAAGAAAACTGCAGAGGAAGGAGAAAGGAAGTGTGCTAGGAAATGGAAAGACTTTTGGGAGCATGTGACTTCTCTACATTAGAATTGTAAATTTGCTCTCGTATCTCTGTTCCAGGACAGCTGGACCAATGTGATCCCTTTCAATTTAGTGCCTGGTGCATAGTAGGTGTTCAATAAATATTTGCAAAAAGAATTAATCTCAAGCATCCTCAGGACAGTTTTCTGGGATTAAGATGTCATGCAATCTAAACTGCTGCTCTCATTAAAGAAATCACTTTACCCTTAAAGCCAGGAATTCCATAAAGGTTTATTAATGAATTCAGTGCATCTCACAAACAAAGAAGCTTACTAGGGGTTTTTAGCCTTATAACTGCATATCCTGTAAAAGACTCTGTATGGTTTATCTTGCTTCCTGACTTTCCAGCTTCACTTCAGTTAATTTTGTCACATTGTTTCCTTTTCCTTTTTCTTCCTTGAAAGTATAAAATGGTGTTATTTTTGGCTGTGGTCGAGAGAGAATGGATTGTCCTGGGAAAGACACAAGGAATCTTCCTTGTAAACTAATGTGTAGCACATTTTTGTACAGAAATAGCTAATGAATACCCAAAGCATTCTGTTGCTTGTAGTTTAAATATGGTTTCATTTTTGTTCAGCTCTAGCTAGATTTCTAAGTGTCTTAAAAGTAGAAAACATACTTCTCATTAGATTCATTTAAAACTTTTTCAAGAAAGGAGAGTCCTGAGGGTATAGAAACTTTATGTACTTAAATATATCATGTTAAAGAACTTCACAATGTTTCATTTATATGGGGCCAAAGACCACAGATCCACCCCAATTGCTGATTATCGAGATTATAAATAGCTTGTTTCAGAACTTAGGGTGAGACAAAAGAAACATGAAGGAACAAAAGGCCCAGGATAATGAAAAGGATATTGTGAAGAGAAAGGCCTGTAGAATTATGATGCAGGTCACATCCTGTGCCTGCATTTAATTGTACCTTTGTATTTAATAATAAAAATGATTACATGCTTAGTGCTAACAGGTGTCCCTGCTTGAGAACTGTAGTATGGATAGGTGACAGCAAATTACTCCAATTCATAAACTTGGAATATTATGCTTTTATTTTGCGTTTCACTGGTCTATACTAGAAGACCTTTTCTGCCAAAATGTACATCAACCCAGGAAGATTTTTAAACTTAGTTCCTGATAAATATACATAAAACATAGGTTAACATTTTAAAGTATAAGTGAAAGAAAAAAATCAACTTTGCCAGGCACTTAACACACTGAGGTTATGTTAATACCACAGTCACATTCTAGTACCTTATATTTTATATAGGCTTTGAATGTAATCCCAAATTAGCAGTGATTTAGGTGGTCTTTCTGTTAGAACTTAATTGCCTTCTTTATGAATTTTCTCTAATTCTTAACTTGAACACTTTCTGTAACTGCCCTGTCTAAAATATAGCCCCTGCCCTAGGAATTTGCTCTCCCTATCCTCTGTTTTTTTCTCTTGCCATTATTGCAATAACAATGTTCGTATTAGTCTGTTTGATGTTATCTGTCTTTCCCATTAGAATGAGTTTTCACAGGACAGACACCAAGAAAATCTTATTCTCCCTAAATCAGTGGTTCCCTAGTACCTTGACCATGCCTGGCTCATAATGTGTACTCCCAAAAATATTTGTTACAGAGCTCCCTCAATCTGCCACTTACTGTCTAAATCATATACCAAAACCCTGCTTGCTTCCTTAAGTTTATTACTAGCCTCCTCCCTTTGCTTATGTTTTCACCAAAGATTTTGTGGTAGAAAACATTCTATTTCCATTGCCTGTTGGGTAGCTAGGTAGAGATAATACTCCCCTTGATCTTATGGCTGTAGTCGAATGGAGGTTGAAGGGTTTGGGACTGTTCTTTGCTCTTTAAGCCTGGAGCACATTTCCTTTATTTGATCAGCCTCTGAAATGTGATTCATTCATATTTGAATATTTGCTAGGTAGCAAAGGCTTTGCCAGGTACTGGGAAGCAAAATTGA
Source organism: Sapajus apella (assembly GCF_009761245.1). Classification (NCBI taxonomy): domain Eukaryota; kingdom Metazoa; phylum Chordata; class Mammalia; order Primates; family Cebidae; genus Sapajus; species Sapajus apella. The sequence goes on from NW_022436958.1 coordinate 20,178,852, forward strand.
AAAAGATGCACTCTGTTCTTTTAGGAACGTATCATCAGAATTGATGTCCCCTAAGTCTGTAACTGTGTCTCTTTGGCCGTTCATTATAGAATCAGTTCCTAACACAATCCCTGGCACATTACAGGTGATCAATAAATGAGTGAGTGTGACATGCAGGTATTTAGAAAATGGCTTGTGCTGTAATAAATGTATGTATAAAGTGCCATGGAAACAGAGGAGGGAAGGCCATTGTGTCTAAAAGGAGTCGGGAAGTTTCACAAAGGAAGGATTAAATGTTGAGTTTACTAGATTGGGTAAGGTGTACCACGGAGTAAGGACAACATAAGCAAGAAATCAGAGGTGTGGAAGAGCAATATTTTATTTGAATTTGGGCACTGCGATCAGTCTGGAAATTGAGGATGAATATGAAGGGGTGGTGGGCATTGAGGCTGTTGGAATCATTACTAATTCCCTTATTCAGGTAACCTATGCACTAAGTAGCTCTTGTGGCACAAATGAATCACCTTTTATTTATAGTATTTCTATAGAAAAAATAATTGAGTTCTAAACATACAGTTTTGAAGATAGAACCTGTTTGTAAGTGGGGATTAACTTTAGTAGAAAATTGGCTACATTGCTCGTATAAGTTATCTATTGTAAAAATTATTCATACAGATAACCACAAACCTCAATAGCATAAAAATAATTAGGGTTTATTGTACATGCATTGGAATGCTTGTCAGGTGGCTCTTCTGATATAGTCTGTGTGGGCAGGGTGATTTTCTGTTCTCCATCAAACCTGCACTCCTCTGTGGAGGTGTTGACTGTCTGTCAGCTAAAGTAGGATGGCTTTAACTCAGGGGGCTCCTCAACATTTGCTATCATCTTCCTCCTGGTACCATTAGGCCAGCCTGGGCATGTCCTTTTCTTGGCATTGACAGAGGGCAAGAACACAAGCAGAAACATACAAGTGCTCTTTTGAGCCTCTGTTTTTGTCACATTTACTAACATTCCATTGACCAAAACAATTTTACATGGCTGAGTCCAGAGTCAGAGTGGCACTGTGAGGACTCATAGCAAAGGGCGTGGTTACAGGAAGGGGTGAAGGATTGGAGCAATTTTTGCAATGTATTGTATAGCCCACACAAGCTAATCAAATCGAAGTTTGTGGATCTCACAGAAGCATATGATTTCTGATTTCTTTCATGAAACACTTATCTTTTGGGCTTTATTGATGCCCAGTCTCTTTATGATAGGCTGCAGGAAAGTCAGAGAAGCCAGAAATGGGACAAGGTTGAAGTGAGATCTTGAAAGGGATAGGTAATTATTAACAATTAGCTATTGCATGCATTGTATAATTTCAGAGGTACCCAGCTCCTCCCTTTTATAGGACATTGCAGCCCAGGGCAGTGCAGTATGTCACCCACAGTCCCCCAACTGTGTTAATGACACACCCAAAAGTTATAACTCAATCATTCTAAGCCCAGAGCCATTCTCCACAATATCTTTTAAGGTACATTTTCCCTAAACTGCTTCATGTGGCTCTCTGACCCCTGCCACTCCCCACACAAGCAATCACTTTATAAATGGTTTATGTTTGAAAATTGCATTGTTATTGCAATTCACCATGAAGAGTAGGTTCTTATTTGAGTTTTTCATTTTAAGTTTATGCGTCATACCTTAAAGCAAAGGTATGACGCATGCGTGTGAGTACACGTGCATACACACACACACTTGCATACACACACATGTGCATGTACACACACACTCATTCTCTCTCATACACGCACGCACACACACACACACCCCACATCCCTATTTTGCCCTGCCTTTACCTGTGTATTTCCCTTCAGAAAGGGAAATTTTAAATATATTGAATCAGCTTGACTTTGGTAGGTTAGCCTTTGAATTATCTGTGCCAGACTTCTAAGGGGGAGCTGCCAGAGAGGTCGTTGTGACACTATAGTCTGAGACAGTGAAGCATGGGGTATAAATTTAGTTAGAAATGAGATTAAGGCTTTAGGGAGGTATTGTTTCTTGTAAGCATCATTTTCCCCCTTGCTAGAAGTAGTCAAAGTGATTGCACAAGGCTCAGATCGGGGCACGGGGATATGGAAGGAAATATTCTCAACATTTCAACAGTGGCAGTTTTAATAGATGAAGTTATGGACAGGTGCTATTCTAGTTAAGAACTACGTTTTCTAACAAATTAAGAGTTTCTATACCGGCAGGTAGATAATCAGATCAATAAGTCTGTGATAAGCATACCATTTAAAAGTATGCTGTGTTAAAAGGAAGATTGTATATAGACTGTCAGAGCATCAGAGTCTTAGACCTGAAGAAATAAGAAAACGTCAGATAATTTGTTACCTGGGTTTTTTTTTTCATATTTACTCACCCTTCATACTCGTTATACATTCAGTGATTATTTTTCTTTTTTTGAGCTGTTTTGCATGTTAACATAGTTGCCAAACTTTGACTCTGAGGAGGGAGCAATATTGCTGTCTCCAAAATATTTATATTTGAGGCCTGTCTTTTAGACAGTTACATTCTAAAATATGTGTGGTCCTGTATTTTTCACTTAAAATAGCTCATATTCTCCTGTGTGCAAGGTCATTGAGGATTAAGACAAAGTTTTCTCTACCACCGTCAACCTTCATTCTTTTTGGAGGGTAGATTATATATTTTGTTTCTCTAAACAAGGGAAAACAGTTATAGTTCCACCTCTTATGTGCTTCTTCTCCTGTGAGTTGTAAGCTCAGTATGTGCACATATGTAAGATTTCAAGTGCAAAAGAGAACAGAGTAGGAAACAGATTTTCACAGTTCCCGTCTGGGTCCTTGTGTAAGTGCCAATGTAAAGCTATTCAGTGATTAGTGAAAAACAGTATAATGTTGCCTGGCTCTAAGGAAACAGCTTTGAAAATCTAAACTTAATAAGCAGATCAATTAGGTGGGGGTTTGGGATTATTGTATCACATTCCAATGACATGCAGTGCTGTCAAAAACTTTTTTCTCCAGAATAAAAATTACAGGAGGCGTAAAGATACCTTTTAAAATGTCAGGAAAGAGGGTTGGGGAAATTAGTTAGGAATAATGAAAATATATTATGTATATCTCAGGAAGCATACACTGCGAGCATCTGGGTATCTCAGGGTAAATGGTAGATTTAATGTGGGTAGGGGAGGAGGTTTACCCTGTATCCAAGGAGGTAAATGGATAAAGCTGAATGTCTGGGAAGAAGAGGATTGCTGGGTGGAGGCGTGAGGTTCAGGGCTCAGGGGTACATCAGATTACTTGCTCCTCAAGTTTTAGGAGCTAATAATAGCTGTGCTTGCATTTCCCTGCAAAGCCAGGGATACCTTCTGGAATAAGTCCCGAGGGAATCATAACTATTTATGCTTCTCTCCCACTTATTCAACATAAATATAAGGCCTAGTTTGGGGTTAAATTCAGATTTTACACATTTCTGTCTCTGTCACATTTCTTGCTACCAACTTACTGAAGTCTGAAATTTCTTTAACAATAGACAAAATATCCCATCCCGTACTTAGAGATAGAATTTCAGTACCTGTTTGCTTAACACAGTGAATGGAATTAGGCTAAACTCAGCACTGATTGGAAACTTATTCTGTACCTGATAATAATGAGAAAAAAACAAAGCCAAGTAAGACTTCCTGACTTCTCTTGAGACGTGGGAATTGAACAGTAACTACAATGGGATGTAAGTTTCATGAGGGCAGAGATCACCCTGTATCTTTCTCAGATATTTTCCCTGCATTTGTCACAGTGCCTGTCTCAAACAAAGCATTTCTATTTTTGTAAGTGGATGGACACATGGATGATTATAGATCATAAAGACAATTTTAAAAGGTATGTACAAGGTGAAATATTGACCCAGAGGAAGCAGTGAATAATTTTACCCTGAAGGGTGGTAGATAAAGGGAGACATTCTGCATCCCTCCAGGAGATGCAGAACTAGACATTTGAACTAGATCATGAGAGATGAATAGATGTATCTCAGAACTTCCAGAATGGTATCCAGCCAGAAGAATAAGTGTGTGGAAAAGCAAGGTGGGAAATGACATGAATGTTCAGGAAGCTGCGAATAATTTCACAATTCTAGGTATTATGAGCCAGGGCAGACAAGGATCATATCAACGGCCTTTGTGTGTAAGTTACATCTCGGATTGGAGTCAAGACGGGTGCTGCTTGGACGTGGGGAGTGTATATAGAAAAACAAGGGCCACAGGAATTTGTTTCCACCTCACATTTTTAACTGAAGTTAACCTTGATTACCTACAATCGTATTTGGATTTAGATGCTAATAGGGAACATTTCTTAGTATGGAAGCAACAGAGCTTGATGAACTATACCTATACTGCTCCAATGAGATTTTATAGTTTAAACATGTATTAAAAGAAAATTTTATCTTTTTAAAGTCACCTTAGAGTCAGATGAATATGTAACTACTTTCTAAAGGAATTATCATTTCATAAATGGAGTTTCTGCCTAGTTCCTTTAAACAGTGACTTCATTTAGGATTTAAAATATTTCATTTACGCCTGGCTTTCCAGAGGCATCAAGGCACACCTGAGTGGGTGAGAGTTTCTCACTGTCTATGGTGAGAGCAAGCATGACTTGAATTTCTCGTACTACCAGATATGTGCCTTTGTGGGGCAGGGTGTTTCCTTGTGAGATATGTAAATCAACCAGAAAGATTGGGTGGGACAGGTACTGTGTTATTTTCTTAGTTTAAGGAGATCTATAATGAAAATTTTATTTAGCTTCTTTGGACTGTTTTCATGCATTTAGTTTTATAAAATGTATTCCAATTTTAAGCAAATAACCCTACATTAATAAAAATTGATTTCTTAAGCAATTTTAAATATACTTAACGATTTAAGCAGCTTTAGGATCATGCTTAGTTGAAACTATGGAATTGCTGCCCTTGCCACTTACAGTTCAGTTGCTGCTATTGTTGTTTTTTCTTATCCTACTTTCATTCTATTAATTGTTAGATAAAATAATTCCTTATTTTGCATGTTCAGGTTTAACGTGTGTTCTCCGCTTGATAGAGCATTTAATTTTAGGGGGATGGTTCTTAGCCCATTGTGTTAGTTCAGTGGTTTTAGAATAAGATGTTTGTGGGGAGGGGCAGCAGAATCTTCAGTCATTGATTCTCTCTTTATAACTTTGCCCTTTTAGCTGGAACAGATTACTTCTGTAGTGCTGCTAGCCCTGCACAGACTGAATCACAAGGAAGAAACTTTACATAAACCATTTATACTAAATGTTTGGTATGCTGGCAACATAAATCAACAACAATATCCATTACAAATTCATCCCTTTATCAGTATTATCTTGATAGAACTGATCCCAATATGTGGGAATTTGAACCCTGCTTCAATACATCTAGCCCTGGATAATTAATTATTCAGGGCACAGAAAACCTGGCCCCTGCAATGTAGAGTAATTCTTCCTGGTCAGCGTTAACTCCACTGGCAATAATAAATAGAAAAAGTCTCTAGTGATGCCAGTATTTTAAAGTGATTAATCATCTTTCCCCCCTTCTCCTCCCCCTTAGTTTTCTTTAACTAGGATTTTTCAGCAATAAATCTTTAACAATACAGGTAGGAATTGTTCTGTAATTAAATTTTGCCCTGCTTAATTTCTTACCTTTTATGTGTGATTAAAAAAAAATCTTACATTTTAAGGAGCCCTGATCAAAATTCAAACCAAGAAAAATCCTACAGAATACTGAGAAATGCTCTATGGAAGATTAAGCTCTTGATTTTGAATATTAGATAGAGCACATACACATAAAAATACTCATAAAAATTGTTCATCAACACCAGTTGGGGTGTCAGATATTCTGAAGTTTTGAATTGCTTCACTTTCATGCTTACGATTTGTCTGTATTAGGAAAAGTCTGACATATACATATGTTCCAACACTGAGAGAATAATTACTTATTCCTTAACTTTGAGATAATTGATGTCAGCTCTGTAAGAAAGGGATATTTTCACTCTTTTTTATGATATATGAAATGCACTTGCTGAAGCCACAGGTAGATGCCTGCCTGAGAATGACCGTGTACTTTTAAATCATGCCCTGTCGAGCTGCCCAGCCATCACGTATATCCTGGGTGACAGGGACAGATGTGACATATCTGTTGTGACACACTTCTGTACCACCAGTCTGTGGCTCGAGGTGACTCCTGTCCCTCCCCTGATGCTTTCCTCGCTGCAGGACAACATAACGATGCACGGATGAACCTTGCCATTGCTCTGACTGCTGCCAGGTATGGGGCTGCCACAGCCAATTACATGGAGGTAGTGAGCTTGCTCAAGAAGACAGACCCTCAGACAGGGAAAGTGCGTGTGAGCGGCGCACGGTGCAAGGATGTCCTCACAGGTATGCCAGGTCTCTGGGAGGGAGGTATTTCGTAGTATCTTGCCTAGCTTATATAATGACTGAATTACAATTTTTCTGTCACTTCTCTTTCATTTAAGCCACGCTTCAGAGTCATATTAATTATATTCCTTATTGTCAGCAATGACTGGTTTAACATGAAAATTTCCCTTGTGGGACTTGGCAATTTTTCCTCTTTGTATTATAATTGTAATAATGATAATGATAATAATAAAATGCCCACCAAATTCCCACAGCTATGAATGCATTCTGTTTTCTTTACAAAAACATGTTATTAATAAAATTAAATAAATGTGTCAAGTTTCAAAGTTCATTTGTGTGACACAGGCGTTGCATTTACGTGTTGTTAAAGTCAATCATCTTTAATTTTAGATTTTCATTCTTGCCCTGGTTCTAACACCATGTAGATATGCAGTTTCAAAATTATATCGTTTCTTGAACAAAAGCTCTGTGATATACGTTTTCTCACAGCAATGCTGCTTACACATTTGAGTTCTCAGGAGAAAGCGGCTTATTTACTCATTCTACTTTTTCATATTTGGTGCTTTGAGGCTGGGCACTTAGAAGATAGACTAAAAACTGTAATGAGAAAGTGGAATGTTTTTTTCCTTCAATTCGGACTTGTTTTTGGTAAATCCACTCATATGCGAACCTTTTGTTTGTCTCTTCAGTAACTGGGGCTGCTCAGGTCACTTAGTGTGGCATGCAGTATACTTCACCATGGGTTAAGTTCATAGATGAATTAGTAATCCACAGCATCAGTGAACAGAGAAACAAATTCGGTGTTTGACGGATGCTGCTTTCTTTCACAGGGCAGGAATTTGACGTGAGAGCCAAATGTGTTATCAATGCCACAGGACCTTTCACGGACTCTGTGCGCAAAATGGATGATAAGGATGCTGCAGCTATCTGCCAGCCAAGTGCTGGTGTTCATATTGTGATGCCTGGTTATTACAGGTAACTGTCTTCCAATGTGGCAGTCATCACCCAAGAAAGAGGGTCAGGAGAGAGTGTGGTTAATTTTTTCTTCTAGCATAACAATAGATGGTCTAACTTGCTGTTCAAAATCAGGAGAAATAAGTAAAGGAACTCTTTTAAAACACAAATACAAACCAGACTTGGGAAATCTTTAGCCACTTATGGCAATACTCATTTCTAAGGGTTAATGTTTTGGGGTCTTTCTATTTTTCTTTGTTCAATGTAGTCACTTTCAGAGACTAAGCATTGGTATTTTTGAATTAAACTTAAGTCATTAACAAAATTAATTTTGCAAAAATTTTTATAAAGGACATATTTTAGTTAAAGCAGTGAGACATTAATTTTGCAGAATACCCAAATTTCCTTATGAAGAATCTGAAAGCATGGGCTATCCAGGTATTCTTAGGTTTATAACTTTTGAAATAGATTTTTAAAAATATTGTAGCAAGTAAAAACCAGATAAAATATCTAACCTATCAAATTAACAAAGACAATTGAGGATGAAGATATGGGTAGCAGTAGAGATGAAATAAGAATAGCTATTAAATGAAAATCATTTAAGCTGGGTGATGGGAACATGGAGGGTCATTAAAATCTGTTTATATATGTTTGAAATTTTTAATAAATTACAAAAGAAATGTGGTTCTGGCTAAAAAATAGTTACCCATAATGTACATTTTAAGATATTTATAGAAAAAATTCATATGGCCATGCTAAGAGTATAGAGCATGCTTACTGTTTTTATTTGCATATGTAGTACATATAGTAGGCAAAGTAGTAATTCTTTATGAAATAATGACATGTGTAACAGTATTCATTATGGCATTGTTTGTAGTTGAGAAATATTAGAAGCTACTTCAGTTCCTCACCTTAGGGTAATAGATAAATAAATAATGGCATAACTACTCAAGGGAATATTATATATTCATTAAGAATTATAATTATAAATAATTTTAATGCCCTAGGAAAACGCCAATGTTAGTTTACAGTACAGGACTTGATATTTTATGTGCTGTAGCTTCTAACAATGTATATAGAAAAAGACTAGAAGGAAATATGTTAAATGTGAATAGTGATTGTTTCTAGATAATGTGATTATGGGTGAGAGTTACATGTTAAACATGGGGTGCCTTCCATGTTTTAATAATTCTCCATAAATGGAATATACAGCTTTTAATATTTGATAAGATGGATGTGTAGAAACTATGATATTTTGTTTAATACTTGTATTCTTCTATAATGCCATCCTGCTACGCTATAGATCATGCCGCCTTTTTAGTTGTTGGTTGTCCAGTAACTAAATCTTCCTGAAGTCTCCAAGATGCACCTAATTGGCACCAGATACTCTTCTGAGAAATTCATTAAATGGAATTTCTTATCCATCAACTTCCAAGGTTTCCTTTTCACTTTCAAAAAGCCTATGTGAGAGAAACAGATAGTCCTTAGGATTTTTACTGTGGACTAGAGACATCAAGGTGCCTCTTAAGTCACCACTGCATAAGATAATCGAAATTTATGCAGTGGTACCTAACAGAGTTTTTAAAACTGTTAACCAGAAGCTTAGTTCAAATGAAAAGGAGAAAAATAACTATATTTAAATGTCCCATATGTTTCTTATATATAGAAGAATTTTCAACATTAGCTCTAGATGCAATTGTATATGCTTTTGTGTTCGATTAAAAATATCTAAGGTCAGTTAGTTTGATGAATTTTTGTTTTTGCGCATCTCTAAGAATGGAGTGCACATGTAATCATCATAAGTCTTATATTTGTTTAGATTTGAATAGATTCAACATATTCTTATGTGTTTTGTGCCTTATGTTTTCTTCCCTATCGTCCCATGATGTCAAAAGACACATTTTATTCCCCACAGGCCTTATGTTAATTCTGTCACTAAATAATTACATCCCTTGGGACAAGCCATTTTACTTTGTGAACCTTAGTTTTTCCATCATTAAAATGGGAAAACATTCTGCTCTTTCAGAGTGCTGAAACAGAGAGATTGTACATAGAATCAAAGTGGTACCTTAGTATGGGATTTCTGGGGTTTCTTCAATCACTTTTCCTTGGGCTAACTGTGTGGCTTGTGCAAGCTACTTCTTTCAGCTTCTCATTCCTTATATCTTTTTTTTTTTTTTTGAGATGAAGTTTTGCTGTGTTGCCCAGGCTGGAGTGCAGTGGTGCCATCTCGGCCCCTTGCAACCTCTGTCTCCCAAATTCAAGTGATTCTTCTGCCTCAGCCTCCTGGGTAGCTGGGATTACAGGCACACGCCACCACACCCAGCTAATTTTTGTATTTCTGGTAGAGACAGGGTTTTGCCATGTTGGCCAGGTTGGGGTCAAACTCTTGGCCTCAAATGATCTGACCACCTTGGCCTCCCAAAATGCTAGGATTACAGGCATGAGCCACCATGCCCAGCCTAGAATAAATAACATTTATAAATCAATTTTATTTTAATATACTAGCAGCGAGAAATAGAAAATCAAAAGTTAACATACAATATAATCTAAAAGAGTATAACGGGTATGAAATACTAAGGAATAAAGTTGGCAAAAGAGGCACAAGACCTGTATACTGAAATCTATAAATGTCCATCCCCCAAAGTGCTGGGAGTACAGGCATGAGCCAATGTGCCTGGCCCCTTATATCTTGATAATACCTACCTAGTATAAGGTTTGACAATAATCCTTTGATTATTTTTTCTGTTTTATAGACTGTTGTATCCCCAGCTCTTGGTACAGTATCTGGCATGTAGTAATGCCTAGTAAATATTTTTTGAATAATCCTACTAAAATTTTATGCTAACTTGCTTATATTGAGATTGTTGCTTTATTTATATTACAATTTTGATATAATGTTTGAGATTTTTTTAATATAGAGAATTTAAAATATGAAAATAAAACATGATTCTTCAACTTACTGCCCAGATAATCCTGGCAGACAAAAATAAATAAATAATGTAAGTACATAACCAGAAATTTCCATCACCATAGAAAAAATAGATGAAAATGAAAATTGAAAGTCTGTCTTTTATTTCCTGTACCTCTTATCCCCTCCCCTGGTTCTTCTCTGGTAATTAATAACCTTTCTTCTAATTCCTTCCATAAAATTATGTTTTTACAAGCACAAATGTTATTCTGTTAGATATTTTGTGTGAAAGTGGTCATGTTACATATATTGTTCTATACTGTGCTTTAATAATAGAGTAGATTGGTGTCTTTTAAGAATATAGGTATATATTACCCAGGTGTAATATTTTAAAAACAGAATGACTTTCTTTTTTTTTTTTTTTTTTCTTCTTTATCTTCATTTCTGTGTTCATTTCATTGTTTATCCAGTCAACGAATGCCTTTCTTAATCCTAAAAATTCAGTATTAGTTTCAGGTCTCCTGAAACATGAAGGTGTTAGTTACAGCTAGGTTTGTCTCAGACTAAGATGCAGTAAGTGATCTCATTCTATTTTGGGAGAAATTAATATCTCCATTTTTAGCACTGTGAGCTATAACCACTACACATCCTGTTGGAAGCTTTAAAGAAATGGTCTACAGCCTAGTTCCCATTCAGGCTCTCTTGCAGATGAGTCCTTTCTCTTTGGATTGTGACCTAGATTAAGGATTCAGTCCCTCATTCAGCATCGACCTTGAGGCAACTGTACTTCAGGCATTGCATAGTGGTGGTTTTCCTCTTTCTGTCAGATCATTCTCTTAGGTGATATTAGGAGGTCCCAGACTGAAATCACTCTCTGGTATCACCAGTCAGTCACACTTAGCAGCTGTCACTCAGTGGTTTTGACTAAGTCTTCGGGGATGAACCCAAGCTTCTGGGGCTGCCCCACAAGTGACTGATGATAATTTAAGACCAGGTATGTTTCAGTTAGAACCTGATCCATTTGGAAATGCAGTGAGCTCAGTAACTATTGATTCATTACACGTAGGCTGGTAAAGGAAGAGTAAAGAACCGTGTGTGCAGTGTATCTTCTTGAGCTATTTTCAGAAGTATCTGTGTAGCATTTGTTAATTTTGTTGTAACCTTAACTAATGTTCCACTTGTGGAATTGTCGTACACCATGATAGCAGTTTTCTGGGGGAAGAGGGGAAGAAGGAAAAATTGTTTTAATTTTGGAAAATGTAACAGAAATTATTTTTAAAGCCGCTCTTTATATTAAGAACAAATCTGGAATTTCCCTGAGAGTTATGGCCCTTCCAAAAGCAGCAATAATGTACCAAATGACTGAAATACATGAAAATAATCATCTCTGTGTAGCCTACTGATGCTTTTTACTACTGACAAGAGATCAAGTTTTTTCTATAATGTGCGTACATACTGTTAACTCTAACTCTGATTGCTAAGTAGTTAACAATAAATTGATTTCAGTTTAACTAAGGGCACTTCAGGAAAGTGGTGGTCTGCATGAGAAATGTTCATGTAATCCTAGACACACACATAAATTAACAGCAAGCTTTTCCTCATGTCAAATAAGTCATAGATATTGAAAAAAGACCTTTGCCTTGCTGCATTGCATACACTATCACTATAGTTGATATCCATTCTCAAACTTTAGTGTGAACTTGCAAAATTAATTCTTCATGAGAAAATCAAACTTTTCCCTAAGGGAGAGTATGAATTAGGTAATTTAGAACTGATGAAAGATATTTCCAAGTGGATTCTTAAATTTTTATACCATTCATTAATAGCTTTGTCTTCCCTCTGTGCTTGTTAATTTTGTGTTTGTCACATATGTCTTCACTTAAGCAGTTTATTCTTTACAGGTTCCAGTTATGTGTGTGTTGGTAACCATCACATTCACCTTTTAAACTACTTTATTGCATTGAAAGTTTTTAAAGGATTCAGTAGTTGTGCTTTTCTAATGGCATTTCCTATTTAGGTTGCTGAATATTATAATTTTATGATTAAATTTATCAGGTTTATTATTTTAAGACACATCATATGATGCCTGTTTTATGATATAGCCATATAAAATATGTCAGCATATAATTTATTTATCAAGTGTTAGAATATAGAATGTATCCTTTTGTTTCAATATAGTTCTTTTTATCAAATAGAATGCTTGAACGCTGAGTGAGTCCATTGTTAATCCGAAAGTGACTGATGTTATCTAAGGGCATATCAACCCAGGATCAAAAAATGTACTTACAAAACACGTGATTAACTATTTTTTTCTCAGATTTTATGATAAATGCAAAGAAAAAAATAATTACATTTAGAGAACAAAATTACTTGATATTTGTAATTTTCAATATATTAGAGTAAAGGTAAAATTATTTTCTTTAAGTAACCCTGAGTGAAGGTGGGACTATGAGCTGAGGTTTAGATAATTGGAAGACTTCCGCAGTGCTTTCTGGATTTGCTATGTAGAAGGAACTTCTACCCACTCTCTTCGATTGTGTCTCAAATAGGCTTTGAACAGTGACTTCTTTCTGCTAAGGCTGCGTAGACATGGCAAGCATTTCATGCAGCCAAGGGTTTTTTGAAGAGAAAGACTCATATTCCTTGTGGTTTAAATAAAGGAGATGCATTAGCTAAACTGTTTCTTTTTTTATATAAGATATTATTATTATTTACACAGCCACTCATTTTTACACATTAGGATAAATCTTTTTTAAAAAATAATTTTAAGGGAATGACGATAAAGATAAAAATCTGACTGTATACCCTTTTAACTTTGTGTGTAAGAGGAATTTCTTGAAATTTGTTCAAACCAAATAGAATTATGTTTTCTACTTAAGAAATAATGTTAATGAAAGGTAAAAACATGTTTATAGAAAATACCTGTAACACTGGTTTGATACAAGAATCCAGTCAAACTGGAGCAGCTATCTGAAGATTTGTAGTGTTCTATTTGAATAGGACACTTTATGATTCATCTCACTCTTTTAACATCTCCAGATTTCTTCGAATGGCTAAGGAACAAAATAAAACATCAATCTTTAGTGATTTAAAAACAAAGTAATGGGTTTTGTTAATGTATGTTTACAGTTGCCTGTTCTTTCAAATAGGTTTTATTATTTGATTTTAGAATAGTAAATGTCAGTAAAAATTTTTGACTATAATTTTGGGAGATTTTATGTAGTCTGTCAGTAGAGGCAGCATTGTACTTTGATTTAGCATGGTACACTACTAGTGTCTTCTATTTAAAAGATTTTCATTGCTAAGTGTTCCTCTCCTTTTTGACCTTATCTTAGGACATTGTTATTTAGGGAGTAGTAAAAAATGGAGCTCTTTTCTTCTAGATGCACTTCTTGAGATTTTTGTAACCTCGAAATGAAGTAAGAAAACTCATATTTGGTGAAGTGGCACAAGTTCATCTAGTAGTAGTAAAGAACTTTGTGATTACGTTTTAGTTTCTAGAAGGTTAGACCCTTCACTTTCTCATGTACTTCTGATAATTTCTATTGAAAGATCAAATGTCAGATGTCCTGGAAAATACTTTTGCTAAACTTGAAAAAAAGGTTGAAGATGTATCCTTAATTTACCATTATAAAAGTAATTGTAGACATTTATCCTGCTGATGTTATCTGATGTGAATTGTCCAAGGAGTATGAAACGAAAACAGTTGGAAGTTGAAGCCCACTTTCTTAATTAGCCTTGCATTGTTGAAGTCGGGAGGGCAGGGGTAGCTCTACTGTGGAATGTTATTATGATCACATTTGTTTCAACCTGTTTTGTTACCAAAGTTCTTTTTTTCTTTTAGGAGTCTCTAGATTAGGGTAGGGGAAGTACAAGTAATAGTTCTTATCTTTCTTGTTTGCTTATTTGAGAATTAGTGAATAAACAGTTTTTAGAATGCAGATTAATGTTAAACTTCTGAAAATTTCAGAAATAAATAACCCTTCTTTGTACCTCAGCCCAGAGAGCATGGGACTTCTTGACCCAGCGACCAGTGATGGGCGAGTTATTTTCTTCTTACCCTGGCAAAAGATGACGATCGCTGGCACTACTGATACTCCAACTGATATCACACACCATCCAATTCCCTCAGAAGAAGATATCAACTTCATTTTGAATGAAGTGCGTAATTACCTAAGTTGTGATGTTGAAGGTAACTTAAGCATTCCTTTAAGTTTGTGTCTGTGTGTTCACATCTCCCAAGCCATTCCAACTCTCACTGGATAACTGCTATGTCTCCAGTCTGACTCATCTTCACACTTGGCCTCCTGTGCCTCTTAGAACATTTATGAGGGCCAAATTCTAACATAATGGGAAGAAATTGCTTTTTCTCCTCTACTTTCTATACTCACATGAAACTCATGCAGTCCTTTTCCGATAATTTCTAATGGCAAGATTAGAGTAGACCCCTCTAGCTCTGAACACTCATGTGCTTCTAGAAAAGGATTAAATGTGTACATTATGGTTTGATTTTTACAACTTGGGAAGGTCTAATTTACAGATGCAGGATATCAATAGGAAATAATTAAGCAAATAAACAAAAGGCTGGAACTGTATTTGTAAGATGCTTAATGGCCTGGTACTACATGGAAAGTATAGTGTTGACCAGTGGGTTTAGCAAAAAAGGATAAGTTGCTTATTTTAATGGAAAAAGCCAAAATACTTTCAAGTAAGGAGAGGGAAAAAAGGCATTTCAACTTGACTATCAGAGCATTTTCTTTGGTGATTTATATAGATTTTTTTTGGTTTATTTGTTTTTCATTCAGGCCAGTCTCAGAAGTTCCCCAACACTGTGCTTCTACGTTTCCTCTCTCAGTTGAGTCTCATTATGCATCTAGTCATTCAGACTAGAAGTGGTGTGCTTATTTTTCATGTCCTTTCTTTTCCCATATCCAGCCTAATGCCTATCTATGCTTACTCTGAATACCAGGCAAATCCCTTAGCCACTTAATTGCCCTGGTTCACATCCGTGCCATTTCTCACTTGAACAGTTATTTTGGTCCCCCAATGGCCTCCTTAGGTCAGGTCTCTTTCCCTGTTCAGTCTAATTCTTCTACCAGAGCTTACTTTCTAAAACACAATTCTGATCATCACCCTTTGGATATCTTCTCATTGACTTTAGGAAAAATGCTAAATTCTCTTGCATGAAACATAAGACTTTTGTGTGTGTGTGTGTGTGTGTGAGACAGAGTCTTACTCTGTCACCCAGGCTGAAGCGCAGTGGTGTGATCTCAGCTCACTGCAACCTCTGCCTATCAGGTTCAAACAATTCTCCTGCCTCAGCCTCCTAAGTAACTGGAACTATAGGTGCCCGCCACCATGCCCAACTACTTTTTTTTTTTTTTTTTTTGGTATTTTTAGTAGAGACAGGGTTTTACTCTATTGGCCAGGGTGGTTTTGAACTCCTGACCTTGTGATCTGCCTGCCTCAGCCTTTTTTTTTTTTTTTTTTTTTTTTTTTGAGACGGAGTTTTGTTCTTGTTACCCAGGCTGGAGTGCAATGGCGCGATCTTGGCTCACCGCAATCTCCGCCTCCTGGGTTCAGGCAATTCTCCTGCCTCAGCCTACTGAGTAGCTGGGATTACAGGCACGCACCACCATGCCCAGCTAATTTTTTTGTAGTTTTAGTAGAGACGGGGTTTCACCATTTTTGACCAGGATGGTCTCGATCTCTTGACCTCGTGATCCACCCGCCTCGGCCTCCCAAAGAGCCACCGCGCCCGGCCACCTGCCTCAGCCTTCTAAAGTGCTGTGATTACAGGCATGAGCCACTGCGCCGAGCTGAAACGTAAGGCTTTTTACAACTTGTCTTTGCATATTTATATTCAACCACTCCCCATCCCTGCATTCTGTGGTCTAATCATGTTTTATTAGGATGAATGTTGTCTTATTAAGTTTCATGTCTTATTAGGTTAAACCTTCATGTCTTATTTAGGTTGAAGCTTTGCTCTGTGACACCCTTTTCCCCAACTCTTCATTTGGCAAAATTTTTATACTTGAGAAACCACCTACCCTTTGTATGCCTGTGTGATGTTGGTCATACCATTTGTATATCACAATATTATATTATAGATGTATTCTCACTTGAAACTCCTTGAGGGTGAGGATTTTTTATTTGTATTTAGCTACAAATCTTGATATCTTATTGGTATGCTACTCATGATTGTTTTGAATTAAAATAAGTTAGTTATAGATCCAGTGTTTTTAATACAGTAGCAGTTTGAAAATCTATATTAAAGTGTACAAGTTTATAATTAAAAATAATCCTCATATTTATATCAGAAATCTTTTTATAATCTTGACATCAGTGAAGAACATGGAAAAGCGCTATTTTAGTCTGAATGCAACTCACTAGCAGCTATGTATCCTTTTTCCCTAAAGGATTTTTTTTTTTCGTTATGTGATCATGCATTTGTAAACAAAACAAACGGCTTCAAAAATGGTTCGGGTGACTCCTAGTTTAATTGACTAATCCTATTGCATAGTATTAGTTGCTTTCAATCTAAAGTAATGGATATAATTTCATTCTTAATAGAGTCTCTTTGGATATCTATAATAGTAGTATAAAATATACTAAATATATATAATTGAAATCCATGTGTGGTTAAGGTTTACACTCACATACACACTCATACGTGGTATTTGAAAAATAACTTGACTTGTTTAACATCCATGTTTAAAATACTGAAACTGCATTACAATTTTAGCTTGGTACCTTTTTTTTTTTTCCATTTAGTTTTCTAGGAGGAGCTTCAACATTGGATTGTGATTATATTTTAACATATTTATTAATGTTAATGAATCTTGCTTCATTTCTCATTCACCTGTATATAGTATATGTTAAAAGTGGGTTTATATCTGGGCCCGAGATCAGGAAGTGTAGATTGTTGGAGCAAGATATAAATTAATTCAGGAGCAGAGAACTCAATGTTGACAGTTTCCAAAATCTTAAAGTTCAAATGCAGCAAGGATGAGAAATGTAACTCCTTATCCTGCGAAGAAGCTGGATGTGCTGGAAGCAGGTGTGGGTTCCAGAAGGCTGCCATGCCCATATTGTAGGTGGGGATCTCTATCCGCGAAATGAGCGTGGGGCTTTAATGGAGACTGGATCACTTATGTTCTGCCTATAAATACATGGAAGACTTGGCATACCTGGTTTGTCCATAAAAGTCTTTTCAATTAACATACCGTTTTGTAGTCAGTGAATTGGTGAAACTAACAAACAGTTATTGTTAGTTCTGATGTTTGATAAGAGTGGTTGGAATTAATATCTAAACATTGCAAATCAGGTCTTTCTCCTGGTGATCTGGGGACATCTTGAGATTAAGAGCCCTCCAGGGTAAAAGCAGAAATGGCAGCCCTTTCCTGACTTTATTGATTTCCCTGTGTGCAGCACTTGTCACACCTTTCCTTAAAAAAATAGTTAACAGTGATTCTTCATAGCTTCTTTTCATTCTTGTTTCTAATTGACTGAGGGACTCATATTTGAGGAATTACTCTTGGTCTTAATAAAGAGTATCAATTAGCTGAAGTATGTCTCTATCTTAAAGCGAGACCAGTCAAATACACATTTTTTTCTCAAGGAATTTTGGTGAAAGCTGTTATTCTCTTCTAGACTGATGAAATGTGAGAAAGAAGCTCAGCTTGAGGTACCATTCCATTATTCCATTACATGCTATTGCTAAACGTATCTTAATATTTACAGTTATATGCTTTATTTTTTTATAACTTTTCCTACTATCGAGCACTTTTTTTTTTTTTTTTTTTTAGGAGGGGGTTTCCCTCATGTTACCCAGGCTGGAGTGCAATGGCGCGATCTCGGCTCACCGCAACCTCCGCCTCCTGGGTTCAGGCAATTCTCCTGCCTCAGCCTCCTGAGTAGCTGGGATTACAGGCACGCACCACCATGTCCAGCTAATTTTTTGTATTTTTAGTAGAGACGGGGTTTCACCATGTTGACCAGGATGGTCTCGATCTCTTGACCTCGTGATCCACCCGCCTCGGCCTCCCAAAGTGCTGGGATTACAGGCTTGAGCCACCGCGCCCGGCCATCGAACACTTCTTATGTGAGACACTGCAAGCATATTACCGGTTAGATCTTTGACTCCTCATTAACAACCTTATGAGGTTGATTTAATAATTCCCACTTTCTAGTTGAAGAAACCGAGGCCCAGCGACATTAGGCTTTTTGCCTATCGCTAGTTAGTATTGGAGCCATTAGTACTCAAGTTGAGTATAAGTAAGTTTGGTTCTAATACTTGTGCTTCTAAATATTGTGCAGTAACTCTGATAGTTTATTCTTGGTTTCCTGATGTGACAGGAATGGTAAGCTTATCAGTTCATTTCATTGAAGCTGCTAGATACCTTTAGCATGGCAATGACCTTTGCTCTCCACTGTCCTTATTTGGATTTGAATGTTAAACTAGAGGAGGTTTCCTATCTCATAACTAATCCCTTGGGCCGACCAGTCTTCTTTACAGATTTAAAAAATAAAGTTTGATTTAGATCCTAGCGCAATAGTTTTGAAATGTTTTATATTCACCAGGGTTGAAATCATCATTCTAAAAGCATTTATTAAATGGATAAGTAAAATTCCAACAGCAGTTTCTGAGCCTCCCCAAATGGCTATATCCTTAAGGAAAAAAAAAGTGTCAAATCTTAACACTCCATGCTATTCACAGCAGCTGCCACACTTCTGCAAAATGCGTCGGAACAATTCTGAAAAGCATTTTGCCTGTTGGGATAAGACCATGTCTTCTTTTACAATTTAGAAAGCTTTCCATTCACAGGCTGAATTTTCTAGATTACTTGTTTGTTCTTTTCTGAAATGGGTAATTGATAGTTCTGCGTTTCGTATTGAGTTAGGAAGAAAAATGATCTTTTGAAAAATGTATCATTAAGTCTGCTGTGTAGAGGTTAATCAGAAGGATGCAGTGACAAAACTAAGCCATGACTTAACAGAATTGAGAGAGACAGAAGATTTGCTGAGTGCTTTATCCATGTAGTTTTTCCTGGAGTGCTTCTTTAGGCAGCTTCTCTACTTGTACACAGGTTTTCACATAGGCAATTAGTAGTGTTTATAGATTGCCTGTTATTCAATTAACAACTGCGCTGGCCATATCAACTCACTGCAGACCTGCCTTTTCACTGCCAGAGATTGTACCAGGGTTATCAACTTACACAGGCTTGGATGTCTTCCAGCTGTTTAATTATAGTGTCACACGCTTTGCTTTTTCTAGTTTCATTAGTTTATAAACGTAATATGGTATCTTATTTCTGTGATTAACACTTCATTTCAGCAGGTTAAACATGCTGGTAGAGAAGTATTGATTTCTGACACTATTTCCCCTGTGTTCATTTAGATATTTTCACGTCTTTTATTGATTCTTTTTTTGAAAGTGGCAAATGTGGAAAAAAAAACACACCCCAAAATGTATGCCTAAATAACTAATATGAAGCTAAACCACACATTTAGCTCTCAATTGTCACTTCTTGTGGGCTTTATTTTCTATTAATTTTTAAAACAAATGCTTATCTTGCCAAGTATAAGAGTAAAAATACTTAATTGTGAAAATTGTCTGTTCAACTTTACTATTTATAGTTTACCTTTCATGTGTTATACATACTAAAACCTGAATGAGTTATTTATCAGGAATGTAATACAAATGATGTTTAAACATGATGGTAAGAGTATTTTACTTTCTCACTACCTTTTGAAAATATTGCCAAGTACTTTTATAGCTGTCACTTAAAAAGTTAACTGGGTGCCCTCTAGGTAAGACAGTCTAATAAGTGGTCTTTAATGATGGATTTTTCTCAACTTTATTTAATAGTAGTATTTTTTTCTTTCATCTTGTTTTATTTAAAGCATTCATGTAATTTGGAAGGGAATATTCAGTTGTTCAAGATAAAGTCATTAGAAATCTATATGAAGCCTAGCGTATTATCTCAGAGGCCCAAGCATTCTTGCCTTGGCTTGGTAATACTGGCTGTTACAGTTTGATATAAAAATCTCAGAGAATGCTTAAATATTCCACTTAATATTTACTCATAACTATATATGACCCTTTACTTGATACACTATTGGGGTATTGAAAAATATTATAATTGACCCTGCTGGAGACTTTCAGCATGGTGAGAAAGAGATGAAGCAATAATGAAATTTTGTTAAACTGTCTTGGCAGTATGAGAACTAGAAAAAGTTTGAGTTCTAAAGCATAGAGGCTGTGAGTTATGTTATTTTCTTCACATGTTATACCATGGAGAGTTAAAGTGGGTTATGGTCACTTACGAATCTTGACTGTACCCTCTTTGGTAGAACTGGTTTCTGGGTGAGAACTTGAAGGTGGAAGTACTTAATTGAATGAAAATATTTTTCATTGGTTTGAATTTATGAGATTAGCAAAAGAGGAGGAAAGGTTGAAATGGTACATATTAACATGAATGACAATAAAGTGTTTGGGAGCTATTATAGCAGATTTTATTCTCATGCACAAAGTAGGTACAGTCCAATTTCAGTGAAAGGGTGCTCCATTGGAGATGTGGACAAGGTAGCCAGTAGAAGTAACTAGTGGAATCTCCCAGACAAGTCTGAGATCTAACGTTTGGAGGTTTTGTACTCTAGAGCTGCTGGGTGCTGTATGATAGCCATTAGCCACTGGTAGTTATTTAAATAGCCACTTGTAGTTATTTATTTTTTTTTTTGTTTAAGTAAAATAAAGAAATTGATTATCTTGTAAAACAAAAACTCCAGATACAAGAAGCCTCAAAAGGTGATCAATTTAATGATTCATCAGTGTCTAAGACACATTATCCTTATTTATCATCACTCTACAATCTTCCAAGGTAGTTTCGTCCTAAGGTTGTTTTCCCTGTGCTTGCCTCATGGCTGTAACAGCACCAGGCAGAATTTATAGATGTCATAATGATTCTTTGTTCAGACTAGCATCTATTACTTTGAATCTTTCTTGAAAAAAGCTTTCATAAGAGTTTAACAGTGTACAAGATTTCCACTGTGGGTAATAGGTAATAAGGAGAGGAACCTGTTAGCTTTGTAAGTTGCTGTCTTTTATTCAAGAGTTAGAATTAATGTCTCACATGTTTAGCTATGCTGTGCCCCTTAGACATGGATTATTCCCAAGGTCCTGAGCAGTCATTACTAAATGAGTGGTGGGGAGGTACAAACTCTTAATTCTTCAATGGCAAGTAGAGTTTTGAATCATCCATTAAAATCATTACATCTCAAGGTTGGGAGAGGAACTGATATAGAAAAACTGATCCAACCACCTTCTGGTCTAATACTATAAAAATTTTGCAGGCCATAAAGACTAATTCACAATTTAAATAAGGACATTTGATCATCCCTAAATGTATTATTTTCAATGAGTTTAATCCCAACATTCAACTGATATAATTCTCAGGCTAAAAACTGAATGCTAAGATGTCAGGCAAAGTGAATTAAAGTTCTTAACACATTATGAACTGTTTAACTTTTTTTTTTTTTTTTTTTTAGTGTCCTCCAGGAGCAAGTATTAAAAATGGTATCAATAGTGATAATATTTTACAATAGTGTTCCTGGATGGATGAAAAACTTGAATGTTTCAGTTTCATCTTTTGTTTCAGACAATACAATTTCATAGCTGTGCTTTTCTGCCTATTATAACAGAAAAGGCATTTGCCACAGATTATTTGCATATGCCTCAAATTTACTCTGCAAAGCCTAATATTCCATCAAATAACTTTAAAATTAGTCAGAGAGCTTCAAGAGTTGAAACCAAATTCCTGATCAGTGTGGCTACCTAAGGAATTTCACAGACACTAGAGGGACTGTGGGATGACCACAATGACGTTTTAAGTGGGTTTGCTAAGTTTTATTTTTATCTCAGAGGGTGACGTGAACTCTAATGGAAAATAGTGGTAATTTCCTAGTTAGGTTTTTAGTAAAGATTAAAACACTTTTTACAACTTGTTTTGAGGTTTTATATGAGTGGTAAAATTGTGTAAAGCAGGAATGAATCCCCATTCCACAGATGCCATCCAGATTAAATCTATTTAAGACAATGAACACATCAGAGGGGACAGATCTAGGGATGGAATCCCAGCATTGAGGTCCTGTATGGTCTCCAGTTAGTAAGACTGAGACGCCTTAGGCTTTCCTCGCCAGTTAATTATGTTAGTGTTTCAGTTGCAGTATTGGGATATGGGATTGAATGAACATCCCATTGAGGTGATGGGTTCTATTCTTTCAGATTACAGTCATATCAAGAGTGCAGCCTTTAAGAATCTACAGTAAAATATGCCAGAGTGACTTTAGTTGAGTTTATTTTTAGCAGAAACCTATTATTTATTTTAGATCAAGATGGAAAGATTATCTGTTATCCAATATAGCTTGCTTTTAGGGTCTTTTTCTTATAATTGGTAAGGAAGAGTTTTGTTTTGTTCTGTTTTTTCAGCAAGAACTATTCCAATCATTTCAAGGAGTCTTTGTGACTTTTCACACAAAAGTTTGCTGGATACACACCTAACTACTTTTCAGATGGTGATGTATATAGATATACAGAATGTTTGCTGTACAAAGGTATATGACCAAGGGTTGAGTGGGAACTGAAATTTAGCTCTGCTCTCTGCTCACAAAACTGATCTCTGCATGGGATTTATGGATTTGAACTAGAACATGGTCATGGTATGGTTAATAAAGGTCCTGATACTTCTATATTATAGGTAAAATATTTCCTTAACCCTCTCATAATTTGAGACTTGAATTATATCAACTTATCCTTTTATCTTGATTTTTAAATTATGGTAGAATATGCAGAACATAAAATGTACCATTTTAGCCATTTTTAAGTTACAGTTCTGTGGCATTAAGTACATTCACACGGTCATGCAGCCATCACCACCTTCCATCTCCAGAACATTTGTGTTTTCCTCAACTGCAATGCTCTAACCATTCAATACTAACTCTTATTCCCCCTCTCCCCTCCCTCAAGCAACTACCATTCTACTTTCTGCTTCTATGAGTTTGAGTACTCCAAGTACCTCATATAAGTGGACTTGTACAATATTTGTCTTTTTGTGGCTAGATTATTCCTTAAGTACATGTCTTCAAGGTTCATCCATGTTGCATGTGTCTGAATTTTCTTTCTTTTTAAGCCTGGGAAATATTTCATTGTAAATGTATACTGCATTTTATTTATTCATCTGCTGATGGGCACTTGGTCTGCTTCCGTTTTTTGGCTATTGTTAATAATGCTTTGAACAAGGTTGTAAAACTTTTCTCTGCTCCATTTCTTTAGGGTATATACCCAGAAGTGTAACTGCTAGATCATATGGTAATTCTAACTGTTTAATTTTTTGAGGAATCACCATACATTTTTTATAGCAGCTGCACCATTTTACCTTCTAACCAGCAGTGTAGAAGGGGTTTGATTTCTCCACATCATCATCAGTATTTGTTATTTTCTGTTTTGTTTTGTTTTTGTTCAATAATATCCATTCTAATGGGTGTGAAGTGGTGTCTTATTGTGGTTTTCATTTGCATTTCCCTAATCATTAGTGATGTTTAGTATCTTTTAATGTGCTTATTGGACATTTGTATATCTTTTTTAAAAAATATTTATTGAAGTCCTTTTCTAATTTTTTTTTTTTTTTTTTTTTTTTTTGAGATCGAGTCTCGCTCTGTCGTGGAGGCTGGAGTGCAGTGACGCCATCTTGGCTCACTGCAACCTCTGCCTCCCAGGTTCAAGCCATTCTCTGCCTCCCAAGTAGCTGGGACTACAGGCACATGCTGTCACACCCAGCTAATTTTTGTATTTTTAGTAGAGACTGGGTTTCACCATACTGCCCAGGCTTGTCTCAAACTCTTGACCTAGTGATCCACCTGCCTCAGCCTCCCAAAGTGCTAGGATTACAGAGGATGAGCCACCGCACCCAGCTCCATTTTTCATTTTTTAATTCAAGTTGTTTGCTTTTTGTTGTTGCATTTTAGGGATTTCTCATACATTCTACATATATGATATATTCTTATCAGTATATGATTTGCAGATATTTTCTCTATTCTATGAGGTACCTATTCATTCTGTTAATAGTGTCTCTTTAATATTGATGAAGTCTGTTTTATCTTTTTTTCTTTTGTTGCCTGTGCTTTTGATGTCTATCCAATAAATTATTGACAAGCCTAGTGTCGTAAAGCTCTTCCCATATGTTTTCTTCTAAGAGTTTTATAGCTTTAGCTCTTATGTTTAGGTCTTTGATGCATTATGAGTTAATTTTTTGTATATGATGTAAGGTAAGGGTCCACCTTCATTCTTTTGCATGTGGAGATCCAGTTTTCCCATTGTCTTGAAGCTTTCAAGACTATATACTGGCAATTTTTTATCAGTATGGGTAATGGCTGGGAGTATGATGAAGAAGGAGGGCACACATGATCCCCCAACCCTAAGTCACAGTTGAGGCAAAATTATACTCATGTTTCTATTATCCATTGATGGATTAGCTGATTTACCACAATAAATGCAGCAGGACCAGGTAGGTGCTCATTTCCCTGCAGTCTATATCATCAGGCAACTTTCACTCTTGTGCCTATAGTCAGCTCCCATAGCTAAGCTATTCTTAAGGCTGATTTACATGAAGAAGGGCAGATTCTGAAAATTCTGCCCTTGGGTCTTGCCCTTGTACCTGTTAGACCAAAACCGTAGCTCACCCTCTCTCTTCAGTCATTTTTAGGTTCGTCATGATTGCTGTTCAACAGCTGTCTAATCTTAATAATAAACTTAATCAGCCTGGGTATAGTTGGGAATTGTATTTTGACAGAGATAGTAAAGATATTTTCATGACATCTTGAGTTTTGAAAAAACTTCCATATACTATAACTCAAGTATAATGTACCTACTAGGAGAAGCCAGTATACCTGTTTCTGTGTCAGTGCTAAAGATAATGGGATGAGAAAAAAAAAAAGGTAGAGTATGGAAATTGTCAGAAATTGAGAGACAGTACAATTTAAGAGGTAAGAATATGGACTTTAAACTTAGAAAGAAGAAGGTTCTAATGCTGTTTTACCATATATAAGATGTTTGCCTTGGACAGGTTTGTTGCCCAACTTGATTTGTTAAACATTTGCATTCATCTGTTTTCTGATCTGTATAGTGAGAATAATAATAACCAGTGCTATGGGGTTGTGAGATTAAACAAGATGTCTATGTCAAGTGCTTTGCACAGTGGTAGGCCTGCTGTAGACACTCAGGAAAAGGGTGGTATTGATGAGGGGAGAAAATATAATATCCTGTTACAGGTTTGTTTAATTTGTTAAGGATCTTTATCTTCACTGAGAAGAGATAGGAAGATGTATTCTAGAAGGAAATTTAACAATTCATGCATCTCTTGGATTGGTTTTGTTTGTTTCTGCTTTTTTTTTCCTTTCTTGTTTTTCTGACTGCTCCAGGTTGCCTCAGCTGGAGGATTGCTAACATTGCCTCTTTTGCTTCCTCTGTGGTATCAGTGTCAGTGATTTCCTAAGTTTTTTACTTTTTCATGGAGATTATCTTTGTAACAGGATAATTATTTATGAGATTTTCTTGTACCTATCCACAGACTTAGTTTTCATCTTTTTTTAGGCTTTTTCTCCTTTTTAAACTGCACACATAGGTATTCCTGTCACTGAACTCTTTTTATTAACTATTTAATATTTTTGTTGAAATATTTCTGAGTAATCTTCTTAACTCTTGGCATTGATTTCTACCAGTGAGAAGAGGGGATGTCCTGGCAGCGTGGAGTGGTATCCGTCCCCTTGTTACAGATCCCAAATCTGCAGATACTCAGTCTATCTCCCGAAATCATGTTGTCGATGTCAGTGAGAGTGGCCTTATTACTATAGCAGGTATGACATATTACTTCATTATTTTATTTTCTATTTTTTTATTTTTATAGGGACAGGGTCTCACCCACCACTAGATGATTCTGCCACCTCAGCCTCCCAAAGTGTTGGGATTACAGGCGTCGGCCACTACACCTGGCTTTCTGTCTTGTAATTTGGATGTGCTTTAGATACGAGTTTGACTTAAATTGTCCTGCCAGAATCTTTTTTAACTTTATTGAACAAGGATTTTTTTTTTTTTTTTTTTGATTTTGAGTAAAATTTTACACAATGCCATGATTGTTACAAACAGGAGAATTTTGTTATTCATAAGTTTGATAAATGGTTAATTATAAGAAAAATAATGGCTGGCAACCTAATGAATTGTCTACCAACTTCTTTGTAGGTGGAAAGTGGACAACTTATCGGTCTATGGCAGAAGATACCA
Organism: Sapajus apella; assembly: GCF_009761245.1. Lineage (NCBI taxonomy): Eukaryota > Metazoa > Chordata > Mammalia > Primates > Cebidae > Sapajus > Sapajus apella. Next base: position 20,205,448 of record NW_022436958.1, read on the forward strand.
TAAATGCTGCAATCAAAACTCACAATTTAAAAGCAGGACCAAGTAGAACAGTTGGGCTTTTTCTTCAAGGGGGTAAAGATTGGAGCCCCACACTCTACATTAGGCTTGTCCAGGATTATGGACTTGAAAGTGAGGTGAGTGTACATTGCCACATCATTTTACTCTTTACCTAATCTCTCACTGTTGCTGGTAACAGAACTGGCAGCAATGACTTGATCTCCCTCATTGAGAGTTCCTTTTGCTAGGTGTGTTTCTGCCTGTCTATTGTGGAAGGAAAAAAAGATGATCTTACTTTGCTTTATTTGCCCAACAAGCAATTACACTTTATGAAATGTATTTTATTAAAACGTGGAGTTTATTTGGTTTGTTTCTAGTGTGTAGGGCATCCCAAATTCTGTCTCAGACATGCAGAAGGCTGTTCTTTAGAAGTGATATCAGGAGCAAAATGAAGCTGAAGCTTCATCAGTCATTGATACAGTGATGCATGTGTAAGAGAGTTAGTGCTGGCCTAAGCATTCGAAGGCCAAGTGGTTTCCTCCCACAAAATCAAAATCTAATACTCTCCGAGAGCTATTAGTTACAGGCTGTGAGAAAACTGACAAGATAAGCATGTATGTTTTTTGCTTTGTGCCTAGAAGGTATTGATATTCAAAGTGCCTGCCTAATGCAGCTCTGTTTCTCTAGGTGGCACAGCATCTTGCCGCCACCTATGGTGATAAGGCTTTTGAGGTGGCCAAAATGGCAAGTGTTACTGGCAAAAGGTGGCCTATTGTTGGAGTACGTCTTGTGTCAGAATTTCCATATATTGAAGCAGAGGTATGTGAATGGTCACATAGGAATTTCATGTCTGCCGTGGGATACCATTTATCTGTTCATTTTCATCTTCTTTAAAAATTATATGTAGCTAAGTTTTAATGCACATGTGTCAGCTAAAACCTTGACAACTATGTCTTTCCAATACAGATCATTTTATTTATAAAATATTAATCTTAATTCTGAAGTGATATTGATAGTGGTAATAACAATATAAAATATAGATTTCTTTTTTCTCCATCAAACTATCTGTAATGGTGTTAATTCACAGTTGTCCCTTTTGTGCATTTGCAGCTCTTTAAGTTTGTACCACTCATGTCCTACCTACATATTTTGATGTGACAGTTTCTCAAAGATTTAAGTCTTGTTTCTCATCAAGATTTCCAGTTTTGTGAAATCAGAAACCAGGCTTTGTATTTAGTTGTCATTCACTGTGCCTTAAAATATTAATGTCCAGTGAATATTTACTTGTTGATTGAATTCAGGGTTCCTATATTCTGGTTACTCTAAGACACAAAACTGTACAGCCTAAAGAGGTGAGATCATAACTTTTTGACACTCATCCTTTTCCTAGTCAGCTATGTAAATTAAAGTCCACATTATGTATAAGCATAGAGAGATAAGTGATGACTGTGGATGGTTAATGAGAAGTGATGCAATTTTCATGTTTATGCCAGGTCCTATTCAGGAAAAAGGCATTAACTCTTGTCTAATTTTTGCCATTTTCCAAACTTCCTTTGGCAGGGAGATGGAAAAATTCTGTGATGCCACTATTTGTCTCATGCCTGCTGGAGGACCAGAGAAATTAAAGAAAAATGTTACCTTTCTGAATCACAAATTTATTATTTTTTTAATGAAATTTTATTTCTCATTTTCTAAAGAAGGATCTCAGCTAATAACTTTTCTTTAAACTCAGGTGAAATATGGAATTAAGGAGTATGCCTGTACTGCTGTGGATATGATTTCACGTCGCACTCGTCTGGCCTTTCTAAATGTCCAGGCAGCAGAGGAAGCCCTACCCAGAATTGTTGAACTGATGGGCAGGGAACTAAATTGGGATGATTATAAGAAACAGGTATTATATAGAAGTCTTTAAAACCACAATTCCCATTATAAACTTGGAACAGCTTAATTATCATAGTTTTCGATAACCTTAGATTTCTTACCAGTTTTTCTGTGTGTATGTTTAATATTGTTAGACCTTAGGAAAATGGAAAGATATTCTTGTACCAAAATTTAGTTGTTTATGGAAAATCTCTTCTAGAAAATGCTCATAAATTTGCGGTCATAATTCCTAAAAAAGAAAGATAATATTGGTTGTGGTATGGAGCCTTTTCTGGTTTTCACTGAAAGCACTCTTAGAACATAATCAGTGAAATTCACACTCCTGCTAGTTTGCCTTTGGTAAGAAATGTGGCTTTTCTGCCTGAGAGCTAAATGCTTATTATTTGTCTCATTTGAGATTTTATATTTATATTCAAATTTTTAAAAGCCATTGATGCTCAGATGCATACACCACCCCCGCCCCAACATATTTACATACATATATGTGCACACAAACACACATACCGGGTTGGGCTAAGTAGATCTCTGTTTTTTAATTAACCCAAACTATTGTGTTATACAGAGGGCAATGAAGGATATTTATATATTCATAAAATACTTTCTGTATTCACTGGGTTCAGTTCCTTTCCTCCAGGATCTCTTGAACCCATTTCATTTAGGCACTTTTGCCACCACTTTGCTGCATTGGCTCTGGTCAATCTCACCAGTAACCTCCATGTCACTCAATAAATTTGTTAACTTGAAGTCCTTGTTTTACTTGTCCAATTAGCAGCATATGACACAATTCATTCCCCCCTCCTTCTTGAACAATATTTTGCTTTCTGGAACACCACCTCTCTTTGATCTCCTCTTACCTTCCCCAAACTACTACTCCTATAGACTTTTCCATGTCGTAAATGGCTATTCCATTCTTCAGTTACTCAAGCCAAACATTAGTATCGTACTTTATGCATTCTCTCATACCTATCTAAATACATCAGCATATCATATCATATTTATCTTTAAATAACTATTTGAATTCAACCCTTTCATTTAAAAAATCATTTAAAAAATTTTTAAGCAAACACTTTGTGTTGAAGTGAATTCCACCATTTCTTGACACATCCAACTGCCATCACTCTGATTCAGGTTACCGGTATCTGTCACATGGATGACTGTAATAGCTTCCCTCCTTTCAACTGGTATCCCTTTTTTTAACAACTTCAGTAATTAGTTTATTAATACATAATCCAGATCATTGGTTATGTCAGTGTGAAATTCAGAGGGAAGGCTTGGGCTAGAGATATAAATTTCAGTTGATATTTAAGCCATCAGACTGGATGACATTATATAGGGAATTAATGTAGTTAGATGATGAAACGAGTCCAAAGGCCAAGCACTGGAGCACACCAAAGCTTAGAAGCTTAGAAGATAAGGAAATATCTAGGAAAAAGAGAAAATAATAGCTAGTGAGGTTAGAGGAGGTGTGAGAAGATGCAAAAAGGAGTGTTGACCTAGAAGGTAAGAAAGAAAGTATATCTTAGTTCATTTGGGCTGCTAGGACAGAAATACCATAGACTGGGTGGCTTAAACAACAAACATTTATTTCTTATGGTTCTGGAGGCTGGGAAGTCCAAGATTAAGGCATCAGTAGATTTGGGATTTGGTGGGGACCTGTGTTCTGGTTTATTTGTATTTCTGTGTTCTCACATGACATGAGTGAATGAACATTATTGGGCATCTGTGTTACATGCTGACAGTGCAAGGAAAGAATTGGTCATGTGGCCTGTTTTTAAATTATTCTCATTCTAGTGTAGATTTCCAGAGATGGTTACATATCAGAGTCACCTGGGAAATGTGGGAGAAAAGGGCTTGACTTCAGGAGTTTCTTAATCCTGATCATGCCATTGTCAGGGATAACATTTACCCCCATTATACAGTTGAGAAAACAGGTTCACAAAGTAAGACTCTGTCAGAGTTTATACCAACAGTCAATTGTAAAGCAGGGATTGAAACCAGGTATTCTGATCCCAGAGCATAAGCTCTCTCCATCCTGCCTTGCTGCATCTGCATTAGCTCTACTGCTTTATAGCTATTGAGGTCTTGAGCGTTTGTTTGATTAGCTAAAGCTCTGTACAGAGGCAACACAAAAATGAAACTTGCTCCTGTGCTTGTCAGTCCTTTTTTACCATATAGAAGGATTGGGGATAATGTGTTCTTCCAAAAATTATGGTTGGAATGATTTGAATATGCAGGAACATATTTTATGCTAGGAATTCAGTCTGTAGGAGGTAGGAAGGAGGAAGAAAATTCTGTAAACTGGTTGTGTTTGGCCCTACCAAGGAAGCTAGATTTAACTTCAGTTCATATTTTATGAACAGATTTATGTTCTCAGAAATATTCTGCCATCCCCCTTAACAAAGTGACATAAATAAAGACCTACAGCTATTACTCAGTATCTGAGATGTAAGAGTATTAATGAGAGCTATGGACAGTCTAAAGAGAACAAAGGAGAGGAGGAAAAAGAATTAAAAGGTTAGAAAGTTGGACTTCTAAGAAAAGGTTAAAAGCATTGGGATTATTTAACCTGCAAAAGTGAACGAGGAACAAGGTGATAAATAACTCTCTGTAGATGAATTGTGCTTGTTTTTATCAGTCAATACTTAATGAGTGACTTGTATACTGAACATTGCACCAAATATTTTAGGGGAATACTAAATAGCTCATAGTTTTAAGATTTTAAAATCTAATTGGGTTGTTATGACACATATATAGCTCTGACATTTATGCATATTTTCCAAAATTTGGAGAAATATTTAGAGAAACTGTTACTCGAGACCAAAATCTAACCAACTTGAAAGAACTGATTAGGGAAGAAGGCAGTGTCTGGGGGAGTTGGGGATTGTTAGAGGAGTTGGCAGGAACATGTAGAGAGAAAAAAACATTGCCAAATGGTATTCTGCAGGGTATAAATTAATATATGTGGAAAGATGAACGTGGTCAAAAGACTGTGAGAAATTCTGAGTTAAACAAATAAAATCATTTCCTTTAGTGCAGATAACTTAGAACCTTTAAAATGGTTATGTATGTTTTCAGTTTCCAAAAGGGAACTTATTTGGAGTCAGACCTAACTCTCACTTTTTGGGATAACGGGGTAGGAAGGGGGCTAGTACTTAGAACATATTTTGGGAAATGCTGCCCTGTAGGATTTGATAAGGTAGATTTTATCATGTTCAGACAAAAGATCCATTTTTCATTCAGAGACTATGAAGAGAAGACATTTAAGTAGACTGAGAGTTTCGCAAAAAAATATTTTTCTTTTTTTCAAAATTTCTTCCAATGAGGGGGAAAAAGGAGAGGCAAGTGAAGACTTTGAGTGACTCTGATTAAAGCAAGCTGATAAATACCAAATGTAAAACAAATAGAAGACAAGTGCTCAACAATGAGAGGAGCGCTATCAGGAAAAATGTGGATATATATGAATAGTGTTAGGTATTGTTTGAGTGTTGGAGAAAAAAATACTCAGGGCACCAAACATACTGTTAAAAAATTGGACTGGGTACAGTGGCTCAAGCCTATAATCCCAGCACTTTGGGAGGCCGAGGCGGGTGGATCACTAGGTCAAGAGTTCAAGACCATTCTGGTCAACAAGGTAAAACCTCGTCTCTACTAAAAATACAAAAATTAGCTGGGCATGGTGGTGCATGCCTGTAGTCCCAGCTACTCGGGAGGCTGAGGCAGGAGAATTGCTTCAACCCAGGAGGCAGAGGTTATGGTAAGCTGAGATCACGCCATTGCACTCCAGCCTGGGCAACGAGCGAAACTCCGTCTAAAAAAAAAAAAAAAAAGAAGAAAAAAAAATAAGACCCAATCTAGATCATTGCTTAAGGTGACAGACATCATATTCTTGAATGCTGGAAAGTAAGGAGGACTATTCAATTTATAGTTTACTACCAATGACCTTTTCCTTCTCTCTCCTTCTCCCTCTCAGTTTTTATGTGTGAAAAGAGTAAAATATAAATATTGGTAAGAATGAGTAGATATTGAAATAGGAGGCTACTCTGAATGAGTAGCCAGTCCAGAAAAATTATACCTTTAGAGTACTCAGAGAATTTGCAATTGTGATTCTCTTGCTTGGGATCAGCTTACTTTTGCTCTTTAAAATACTGTAGCAAATAGGAACAGGACCAGAAGACAGAAGGTAGGCAAATGTAATACCGAATTTCAAAAACCAGAGGAAAGAAAAATATACTATGCAACCTAGAAACTAATGGTCTTGGCATTGATCTTGGGTGGTTTTCTAGATTCTGGCATTTTAAGTTTATTTTATCAGCATTTATCAAGAAATAGTGATAACAGAAGCTAGTAAGGAATCATTTAGGCAAAATCATTTCAGACTCTCTTTTCCTTTTTTCTTTTCTCTTTTCTTTTCTTTTTTTGAGACAAGGTCTTGCCCTGTTGCCCAGGCTGGAGTGCAGTGATATGATCATGGCTCACTCCAACCTCAAACTCCCAGGCTCAGATGATTCTCCCACCTCAGCCTCCTGAGTAACTGGGACTACAGGCATGGACCACCCTGCCCAACTAATTATTATTATTATTATTATTGTAGAGTCAGGGTTTTGCCATGTTGGCCAGGCTGGTCTAGAACTCCTGGGCTCAAGTGATCCACCTGCCTCAGCCTCCCAAAGTGCTGGGATTATAGGCATGAGCCACCACACTGGCCCTCATTTCCTTTTTAGGTAGAGCAAGGAGATTTTTGAATTTTGATTCTATAAAGCATTTTGGAAAGCCCCATGTTATAGCTATAAAATTGGTGGATTTATAACAGCTTAAATCACCAATGTTGGCCTCAGAAGAGGTCTCTGATAGTAAGTGGTAAGCACCTTGTCCTAGATCTTGACCTAGTCTACCTTGATTCAAGTGGTTAAATTACAATGTCGATGGCATGCATCTTTGATGTACCAATAACAAGATACTGGAGGGAGAGTGAATGTTTGATGATGGATTGAAACAATGGGTGAAATTTCATTAGATATAATTTAATAGAGATAAATGGCAAACCTTACATTAGGTAGGAAAACAACTCCATCCGTTCAAGATAGATTCGACAAGGCTTAACAATAGCACACGTGAAAAAGAAATATGGTTTTAGTTAACTGTGAATGCATAGCCATTAACAGTGGACCATGGCTGCCCCCAAATCCAATTGCAATCTTAAGCTGCATTAATAGAAATCATATATCTAGATTGATGATGCTGATAGTTACTCCCTTCTAGGTACTTGCCAGGTCTCTGTTGCAGTGTTGTATTTTGTTCTGATAATTGTATTACATGACAGACTGGTTGTGGTCTGGAAGAAATTATACAACATGATATAGGGATTTGAAATAATGTTTTATATAGTAGTCCTAGACTAAAAGAAAACTCTAAGGAGGAAAGCACATGATACTATCTTTAAATACTTGTTAAACTGTGATATAGAAATAAATTAAAAAGAAACACTCATTAGGTTAATTTTACTGTAGGAAAGATTTATTAATCCCCCAAAACTGAAAGAATTGCAAGGAGGTGGATTTAAGCTCACTGTAAAACCTTCTAATAATTGGAGCCATCCCTCTATGAGCAGCTTTCAGCAGTATTAAGTTACCTCCCAATGTTAGAGTTTACACGAAGGCTTTATTCTTCCATTTTTGGAATGTTATAAAGGAAATGTGGGATAAGGGAAGGACATTGAGTACCCTTTTTGAAAAATATCTTCCAGCTTTGAAATTCCATAATTCCTTGCTTGATGGAAGTGAAGGGCCATAAATCGAGAAAGAAATCATCATTGCAGGGAAGCATCAAGGATGGCATTTCCAAGGAGATGGATTTTGAACAAGTTGTGTAGAAAATGTCTGGGTAAAAGTGGTGGAAGAGCAAAATAATTTTATTTATGACAACTGGTGGATTTCCTTGTGTGAAAAGAAAAATCTGCCAGTGAAAAATGGCCTAGGAGATGGAGACTTCACAGACAAATTTTGTGTATGAAATACATGTGCACACACACACCCAAACACACACACATTTTAAATTTACTTTTTAAGCTGGGAGAATTATTTCATGTTGATAATTTTTTATTATTTAAGAACATGAAGGAAGAATATTTCTAGTATCTATATCCTAAGACAAAGGAAAGTAGGAAAGGAATAATTTCAGGAAAAAAAACTGATAGCTGGGCACAGTGGTTCATGCCTGTAATCCTGGCACTTTGGGAGGCTGAGGCAGGAGAATCACTTGAGCCCAGGAGTTCAAGACCAGCCTAGACAATATAGGGACAACCCTTCTCTACCAAAAAAAGAAAAAAAAAATTAGCCAGGCATGGTGGCATGTGCCTATAATCTCAGCTACTTGGGAGGCTGACGTGGGAGGATTGAGCCTGCAAGGTAGAGGGTGTAGTGAGCCATGATTATGCTACTGCCCTCCAGTCTGGGTGACTGAGCAAGACCCTGTCTCAGGGAAGAAAAAAAAAAAAATTGTCTTCTCAAGAAAAAAACAATAAGGGGTCTTGTCACCAACATAACCAAACACATATAAACACATTTCAAGCAAGTGTATGCATCATTGTTCCATTTTCTTCATTTCACTTCACACTGGCACTATTCTTCAGACCAGAATTTGGTTCACAAGATCCTTTGATGGGAAGTTGGGAAATTTAAGAATTGTTCTAGTTTATACTAAATAACAGTCAGTTTCAAAATCTCAGTGGTTCATCTCAGCAAGCATTTCTTTTTCACTCACATTACATGAAGTCTGCATAGTAGCTGCTGTGGCTCTTCTCCATATTCCAGATTGGCTTCAGATCTCATCTGAGATGTGCCCTTCTTATGGCACAGGAGTAAGAGAGGCTAAGCAAAACTCTCAACTTACCATGCAGGCTTTTACTCAAAAGTAGTATATATCATACCTATTCATGTTGCACTGGCCAAAGTAAGTCACGTGGCCATCTCACATCAATACGATTGAGAAGTGTATGTGTGGCGGATAAGTGTGTGTGTGTGTGTGTGTGTAACATACATATGAGAAAAGAGAGACTTGTGAACAATGTATGCTACAATAGAGCCATTTTAGATGGGAGAGTGACACGATGAAAACTATGAAAGACAGTATTTGCAGCAACACTTAGTATTAATTGACACTGGGGACATTGAAAACAAGAAGAGTAAATTGAGGATAGCTTATTTATTCTCGTGACTCTGTAAATTCACCTAACTATCAGAATCTCTGTGGCAAAAGTTCAGCACAGCTAATCTCGTGAGATATACCTTCTCACTTCATGTCACATTATAGTAGTTGTTCAGATCCAAGGTATCTTCACCTTTCATTACTTTTTTGTCACCAAACTGCAATAATTTGATTTTGTCTGTCAATTTTGTGTAAGAATACTCAGCAGTAAAAAGAAAGAAAATATTAAAGCATGCAGCAACATGAATGAATCTCAGAATCATCATCCTATGTGAAAGCAGTCAAACACAAAAGACTCCATACTATATGAAACCTTTTATATAAGAAATTCCAGAAAAGGCAAACTCTGGTGACAAGAAGCCAATCAGTGTTTGCTTGGGGTGAGAGATCATGGGAAGGGATCAGCTGCAAATGGACATGTGAAAAGTTTTAGGATGATGGAAATGCTGTAGATCTTAATCATGGTAGAGGGTGCATTTTATTGAATACAAATTATACTTTAGTAAAACTAGAAGAAATTTAAAAAATTGTGCTGGTTAGATCTTCAACTTTATGAAGATCAAAAGAAAAAAGGAGGAAGAAAATCAATAATCCTTTCCATAAATTGAACTTTGTGTGTATCTCTGTTTTAGGAACAACTTGAAACAGCCAGAAAGTTTTTATATTATGAAATGGGCTATAAATCTCGATCAGAACAGCTAACAGATCGCTCTGAAATTAGCCTACTGCCTTCAGACATTGACAGGTACTTATATTAAGTGTCTTTCTCTCTCTCTCTCTCTTTTTTTTTTTGACTATGTAAGTATATTTTTTCATTATTTAATCTTGTGTTCCAGGTATAAGAAGAGATTTCATAAATTTGATGCCGACCAGAAAGGCTTTATTACCATTGTTGATGTTCAGCGAGTATTAGAGGTAATTTTCTTTGGTCTGATGTCAGCCTCTGACACTAGAAGAATATAAAGATGGTAGTAGATGTTTTTCTCATCTAGTATTTTTTACAAGTAATATTTTATAATTTTTAAAAGATTAGTAACATTAGTAAATGCATATGCATAATTTTTTTTTTTTTGAGACAGAGTCTCACTCTGTTGACCAGGCTAGAGTGCAGCATGATCTTGGCTCACTTTAACTGCTGCCTCCTGGGTTCAAGCAATTCTCCTGCCTCAGCTTCCTGAGTAGCTGGGACTACAGGTGTGCGCCACCATGCCTGGCTACTTTTTAAAATATTTTTTGCAGAAATGGGTTTTCACCATGTCGGCCAGGGTGGTCTTGAACTCTTGACCTCAATTGATCTACCCGCCTCAGCCTCCCAAAGTGGTGGGATTACAGGCATGAGCCACTGTGCCCAGCCAAAGCATATGCATTATTTTTAATCAAACTGTATTATTCTGTGCTTTTCTTTTACTTAGAGTATCAATGTCCAGATGGATGAAAATACACTCCATGAAATTCTAAATGAAGTCGATTTGAATAAAAATGGACAGGTTGAACTCAATGAATTTTTGCAGGTGAGTTGTGCTGAAAGGAAACAAGGATATTTGCTTTAATCTTTTGTTTGCCATGATTGTAAATTCATGTTCAAGAATGGATATTTAAGTCCACACAATTGTCACTTTACTCTGAAGAAGAAAGCTCAAAGCCAACAAAGGTTGGTATGTCTGCCCTCAAGCGTAAGGCTTGACTTTGGTGCATGTTCTTTTTCTTTTTTTGTATAAGAAACATTTTGTTATGTTAGGTAATTTAGATTAAATCCAAGAGTTATTTACGGCTTAAAGGGTTGAATATGAAGCATGCTTTTTAAAGGTGTATGCCATGACATGTCACTGCTCGACCTTTCTCTACCTGCTTAATAAGAGACAACACAAGATTTCTAATCTATTATGTAGAAAATTTTTAAAAGTATGGTTGTATTCACTAATGAATCATAGTGAATGATAGTGAATCAATGAATTTGAGAATTTAGTGATTAGATTATGGCATTATAAAGAAGGACAAAAACATAAGGAAGGAAACTTGTACTTTGGGGTCAAGACCATATAATTTAAATATTTCCATTTCCAATTGTTAATTTATTCAAGGCTCCATTGTTTAATCTTAGTAATCATGCAGGAAATAAATTTTGTTACTTTAACTTCAGACTGGATGCTACATATCATTTCTTATAAGAAATTTCAACCAAACCCATACATTATTTGTAGCCGTCCATATGACTCTGATCATATGAAGAATGCATTGGTTTCCAAGCAGCTAGGTTTTTATCTGTAGTGCTTCTTGGGCAGGTATTTCAAATGAATGCCAGGTCTTGCTTGCACCATGGCAATGATGAATGCTGAACATGAAATAAATTAATGCTGGGGATTTTGGTCACTGTCAGCCCTTTCTTCACTGTGTCAAGTTAAACAAACAAGATGAAGGCAAAGGAAATGGTAATTGTCTCTCTGGAGATGAGCTGCAGATAAGAGCATTGTTGAATCTAAATGCAGAAAATTTTCACAGGTTGTGTCCAGCATTACAAAAAAGAATGTTTGGTTCTTTAGCTTACTGTTTAACTAAATACACATTTTAAATTGAATTTAAAATTTATGCTTGAGAATTAAAGACCACTTAATGCATTTTTCTGGTGTGTAGTTTTTCTGGAGAATATTTTATTGTTGACCTCACAATGTTAGAAAACTTTTCTTCAAAGAAAATGGCCTGTGCTTCATTTCATATGTGTTGTAAATAAACAGCAGAATTTAGAGTTGAAAGACATGGTACTTTAGAAACAATAAGAATCTAATTTTATGAATATGCTGTGTGGTTTAGGTTTTAAGTAATTTTCTTGAATGCAGTTGAGTTAAAAACAAGATAATTTAAACTATCTGCAGGTTTTCTAGTAGAGTTTTTTTTTAATAATTGAATATTTTGTCTCCAATTCCAAATGAAAGAGACTATTTATGCTTCTGCTAAGAACAAATACACAGTATCATTTTCAATTTTATACTGCTGACCATATTCCTCATGAAATATATTCACACCCCAATTTTTTTTTCTTGTAATATGGTTTCTAGATACATGTAGTGTTTAAATAAAACTTTGAGTTTTGAGAAGTTGGCACATCATATACCGTCTATAGCTTAAAAAACCTCTAGCTTTGTCAGTTTTGTTAGCTCTAATAAACTTTGCAGATCTTCCTGGGATCAGAGACAAAATCAGAGACAAAGCAATAAACAATAAATTGTTCTGTCTTTAGATGTCAGTATTCCTTATGTTATACCATTCCTCAGATGTAAAGTATATTTGGAGGGTTTTTTTTCAAATATTTTGCTCTTCTGAAGACAAAGAGCCCACATTTATCCCATTAAATATCTTTTTTGAATATAGATATGATTTTTCAATAATCATCACAGAAAGACCACTACAGATATCACATGGTTATATGACTTTATTTCTAGGCCTGGGCTTTAATGACACTTTTGCATGTAAGAGTCCATCTCTAATAAGCAATAGCTTGTGAAACAGCTTTTAATAAGGTCAAGAAATTCTGATCCAGCCCCTTGGCAGATGTCTCTGACTCTTATTCAGAGCTCTTTTTAAGGAACATGCCTCTATAGACTAAAAGCTATAACTCTAAAAATATTTTGAGAATTTATATACATGCATAGATACATCACACACACATATATATAATGTATATATGTATATATGATGTGTGTATGCATGCGTGTATATATATGATGAATAGCTAAATCTGTTCTTTTTAAAGTAAATAAATAAAAAAGATTGGGGAAATGAGATTAAGAAAAGCAAATAGTTGAAACCACATCAAACTTGAAAAGGAAAAAAATCCCTGTGCTCGTAATTGCAAAGTGCCTTCCAGATTAAAGGCCTTTGCCCGCTGCCTGCATGTAATTTCAAGACTAATTCTGATTTTATCCATTGGATAAAAATGAATTAGCTAAAATCTGGGCTGTGGAGTGCTTTTAATTCCTAAGGTAGATCTCTGGGTCCATTTTCAAGGAATTAAATGTAAATTACGTTAAAAAGTCTTTAAGGAATTTGGATTTAGGGGACTTGAAGTTATCAAGTACAGTAACATTAAAAAAGGGTAGATAAATATAGGTCATGGTTTGTCTTTGTTCAATCCCTGAGATTCCTTTTTAAGATTTTAAATGGAAATAAAGATCCAATATTTGAAGTTGCTTAAAAAAAAAGTGCCATGAGCACATTAAAGGACAAAAAATGATGCATTACGATTTACTTTTAGAGGCAGGCTGATTCACTAGATGGATGTAGTTTTTGCATCAGTGGTGAAATGCCTGCCCCTTCCCCTCTTTGGGAAATGTTTAAAAATTATACTCTTCTTATCTGAGCTGTAGTACTTGTTAAGATTTTTGATGGAGCACTTAATTACCTCTGCCTGCTGCAATGCCAACCATTATAATGCCATGAAGAAGAGTGTAAGCTGGCCTGCATTCTGAATCTGTTGCATATTTTCTCTTTAAGCTGATGAGTGCTATTCAAAAAGGAAGGGTATCTGGAAGCCGGCTTGCTATACTAATGAAAACTGCAGAAGAGAACCTCGACAGAAGAGTTCCAATTCCAGTGGACCGTAGTTGTGGAGGATTGTGAGTCTGGGCAGTAAATCCACAGCCAACAAACACAGGAACGACAAATCACCACGTAACAACCAGAGATGACTGAACCCACTCTAAAATAATGAATGTGGATAGTTGCCTTTTTTAACACTAGAAAACATTCAAAACTTTAGGATGTTGGTGTATTTGCCAGCTTTATTTGCTGTACTTTATTTGTATTTGCCATTCAGTCTAGCTTTTAAGTGTATTTTATTCTTTTTCTCATTTTCAATGCACATTAGTTTTACATATATTTTGTGACCTGTTAGACTTGACACATTCCCTTTTCGTTTATTCCTTTATTCTAAATCAATTCTAAAGACAGAATATTTTGGTGAAAATTGAGAAAAGAAGCTGGAGAAATTTTGTGACATGCATTAGACAGCGTGTGTTATTAAAAAGAGTCACCTATTGAAATGATAGTGTTTGTGGAGGTTTCTCAGCCCCATCTCCCTCCAGCTTGTCTACCTTCCTCATGCAAACAATATTGCACATTTGTATATCTAGAACATGACTGGCTAACTGGAGAGGGAAGGAAAAGTTTAGATCTGGTTACAGGAGCAAGTCTTAAAGAGGAACTCTGAAAGCTTCCAGAATCACAGGTATAAGATAAGGATAGCATTGACATTTGCTGGGAGTTACAGTGATAGTTTCATCTCAGCAGTTTTTTTCTTCAGTCACTGCTGGTTTTCTTTGACTATCATAGTTGCCAGCAAGATCCTTGCTTTTCTTACTTTAAAACCAGCTTTAAGTGGCAACTTGGATTTAATGGGATGAGACCAAATTTATCTGATTATTACAGTAGTAATACATTTAAGAGTTAAAAAGGTATTTTTATATATCCACATGTGATTACAAAAGATTCAATTCCCAAGCCTAAATTTTGAAGCATGTGGTATTGTCAAATCTAGCTTATCGTCTTTTTTGGGGGGGCACTTGCAACCATAGTAAAGGAGGATAGAATAGACTTTAGTTAACTTTAATTATATGTAAAATAAGGCCCAAACCAGTTTCCGATGTCATCATGGTTGCTTAAAGTCTTTCCCCTTCTGTACTCCATGGGGATATTCTCAATAAAACAAAAATAAAAATGGAAGAATAACCACTCCCTCCTACCCCCTACACACACACACATAACCACTCCCTCCTACCCCCTACACACACACACATAACCACTCCCTCCTACCCCTACACACACACACACACACACACACACACACACACACACACACACACACACACACACACACACGAGTCCAAAGCAAAAGTCACTGTGTATTGGATTTATCAAGTAATGCAATTTGGGATCCTTTTGCTATATTTTGGTGGTGGCATTTTAACTAGTTATCTGAATATTTATTAATCACACTTCCTCTTGTGAAATTAACTACTTACATTTTTGTTGTTGTTTTTTTTTAACATCAGGTTCTGTATCTAAAAGGAGATGTAACACTTTAGTTCATGGCAGGCTTTTATTGCACAGACTTGAAGTCTTAGTTTTTTAAACTGGTACATAAAACACTTTTGTGCTGTTATTTCTATTTATGTCAACACTGCAGAGTATTCAAGTGGATTCTGAGCCTATATGTCACAATGTAAACACTGGAGGTTCACTCACCTACGCACCCACCCACCACCACTGAAACAAACAAACTGCCGAGAAAAAAAACATCTTAGCTCGTTTTGTTTTTAAATGAAGTTTTAGACACTTGCCACTTCCTAAAGGAAAACCTAAAACAGAGCAAGTAATGCTCCCAGGGATCACTGTGAACTTTTTTCTTTCAAAGTGTGAATTTTTACACTGGCTTTTTCATTTTTTTTAAGTAAATGAAAGCTTGTGGCTTTACAATTTAGCCTTTTTTTTTTTTTCTATCTAGACAATAAATATCATTGTTTAGAACCCAGTGACACTTAATAGGTAGATGAATTGTCCTTTAAAATATCCCAGATGATATACACAGTATGGTACATATGTGCTCTCTTTCTTTTTCTCTCTCTCTTTCTAGTTAGATCAAGATAACGATGAGTTGTATCCTCCCTGATTCCGTTACAGTAGGGACCGGGCTTAGAACCTGACTGGCCCGGGCAGATCTGTTTGTTAAACAGGCTTCGTTTGTGCATGCTTTGCTATGAATGAAGTTCCTTTAAGGACAAAGAAAAGCACACTTTTCTTCTTTTGAGCATATGCTTTGACTTAAAATCTGCTAATTTCTAAAACATACCGTCCTTCACCAATCCCAGAGACTCATTTGGAAATGAACTGATTTCAAGCCGTTACTGTGAATAAAGCACCCCAGCATTTTGTATAAGTTCTTAATTAAACCTGTACCGCTTCTTTACCTGATTTGAGAAGGAGAGACAAGAAATATGTGGGAATAAGCTTCTTCAAAATTCATTCCAAGCACAAAAGAAATTTTCCCCCTTTGTATGTAAACTTGACATCAGTTGATTCTGTTGGGGTTGGGGTGAGTATGCAGGGATTGCCTTTTATTATCAAGTGATTTATTTCAAGAGCCTTTAAGGGGATTCAGGTGAAGGAACCCCCATCTGTGCTGGAGAGTTGGATACTCCTTTAAATAGCCCCCACCACAGCCATAACAATCATGATGATGCTGGATTATTTGTTAAGCCAAGGTTGTCTGCCTCATATCCATCATGCTGTTTGCAATATTCTTGCTTTCAATCAATTTATACTGAATGTAACTTTAGGATTTCTGCTATTAAATGCATGCTCCCTGTTCTGCTTCAGTTTCTGGCTGTGCTTTGTTTGTTTCAAAATTTGTAGCTTCCTCTTTTGTACAACAGAAAACTCATTCTCACTTTCAGCAAATATGCTGTAAAAGTCATCATTGATTTTATTTTTCTCTTATGTATCTAAAGATTTTTGGCATATGAATGTAATATTAAAGCTAATAATGCTGTAACTTGCAATATTTGCATCATGTCAAACTTTTTTAAGAAGTGAAAAAGCCCTACTATGTTTTTAAAGAATAGCAAGTGTAAGCTCAATACTCGAGTGGATATACACACTGCATGTTTTTATATGTGGCACTTTTATGTATCGTGTTGGGTTATTGTTCTAGATTGGACTGTTAAATACTATGTTTGAGGCTGGGTTGTCATTTTTATAACTGTCTTGGTGTTTTATGGCCATTATTTATTACTTTTGATATACAGAATGAGCTGCATGCATTTATAGAGCAATAAGAGGATGTATTTAATGTGCCTTGTTTTTAACTGAATAAGAACTGGAAGCATGAATCAATAAAACTGATTAAAATGGTCCATTTGCTAGCATTTTGATGTTACTTGCAGTCAGACAAATAACTTTGATTACTGTTGAAGTTTAACAAAGTTTGAAAATATTTTTACAAACTGTATTTTTGATGACACAAAAGTGAAATATCTACACAGACAGATGTAATTTTATAAGACTGCCAGAATTATCTGTATTAATTTGTTGCTGTAGCCTTTAGGGCATGACTTCTATATTTGTACAATCCTATTCTAAAATTACATTCATCCTATTACAACTCAGTTGAATTCTTTTTTCCTTTTTTTTTTTCTTTTATCAACCAGAGCCTTTCAGCCTAAGCGTTCCCGGCACACTGATGAATTTTATCATAACTAAAATCAATAGAAATGAATGGGAAAGATTACATAATCCATTTTGATCATCTTACGTGTCAAGTTAGTGCAGGGTTGCCAAGTGTTGATAAATGCTCTGACAGAAAAAAATGCTATATATTTTCATTGTCAGTAAATCAGTAAAGCTGTTAATCAGTTTTAACACAATTTTATAATACTTATGTTATTTTATAGGGTTTAATTTACACATGTAAATGGAGTATAGTCTCCATTTGTGGTTTAGATGTGCTGCCTCCTGGTTCTGCATGCTCAAAGGCATGTGTGAGCTTCTGAAGGTGCTTTGAAATTGTATAGAATACCCCAAAGCAATGGCTCCCAGACAGCCTTGGAACAATGAACTGTTTGTTCAGTGCCTGGAAAAAAATACATGGCAGCTTAAAACATTTTTTGTTGGTCTAGCTTATCAAATCTGATAACGGTTTAAAATTTTTTAACATACAATTTATCAAGATATTGCTCCCAATTGTATACAATTTATGTTCATCAAAAAAAGGGAAATATATGATACTAGCATCAATATTTTACTATCTTTGTCAACATTGTACTGTCACTGGTGTCAGGTTTCACCTGATGACATTTGACTTATGAAGGAAGGAAGGAAATAACAAAAGTTTTAAAGTTATCTGGCACCCTCATAGTGAAACAAATTTTGTGTAGGAGGCAGAAATGATGAGCTTTTTGTTAATGTGCTTTGTATTTTAGGTCTCTAATTAGCTGCCTAACTTGTGACATACAAGCACAGAACATGATGTATCTGAGCCTTGAGGATACCAGAGGTAGTCCTGTGGGTCCTGGGCTCTTTGCAAAAATCAATAGGTATCTTTCTACTTTGTTAAATACCTGGTCCAGAATAATAAGATTCATGTGATCTAAGCAAAATACTAGTTTAGCAGAATTATCAGGACCATCTTTGTTCTCCACATTTGGCATTTGAATTGCATTGCTCAGCATACCCTACCGTGGGTTCCCTGTTAATTATATTCACATTGAAGTTGTTTCAATCTAGCGAGGTTAAGGTGTGTATTCTGTAGTCATAGACAATGTATCATGTTTCAGTGGAGGAGGTGGGAGGATTGAGTCTCATGGTACCTACCTTGATTATTAGCGCATGGCCCAGACTACAGCTAGTTCCACCACCTTCTGAGCCATTCATGCCCACGGTCTGTGCTTACAGCAGAGCATCCCTGCTCTCATTTTCCAGGTACAGTGACTCCTATAGAGCCTAGGCTCACTTTTCTTTTCAACGTCTGCGGCCAGCTTTCCTTCATTGTGTCAAGCAGTTGGGAGGTGTAAAATCCGTATATATGTTTATATTTTGGCCCTGGTGCCTATAAAAGAATAGTTTTGGTTAAGGAGAATCTTGAATTGGAGGCTAATCTTTCATAACCACAGAATTTCTTTATTTGTTTTAGTCTTATACTATAAAAATAGGTCTAAATTTATTATTTAAATCCAATCGAGGCATATCCGATTTTGCTTTGAAAGCTGTCTTATTGTTTGTCCAAGTGATCTAAATGTAATGAGCTCAATCAGCATATCACTGTTCTTTAACCT